>NW_013572930.1:0-1624 GCF_000499745.2 Eimeria mitis | reverse complement strand
ACAGGCTCGTCTTTGGGAGCAATAAAAAGGCCATCAGTATGCTCGAGGGGTGACGGGGCCCCATACGCTGACGAAGCAGAACGCGCCACTCGTCGTCAGTACTTAGTTTCCTGTTGCCCTTTTGACTCTATACAAAGGTAATTAAATTCTATACTTCCTAGGGAGTATAGAATTATATACTCCATAGGGAGGTGCTAGGCACCGGTTGCCTCTACCTAACCGACCTGCAGCGGGCCAATACTCTGTTCTGTTCCGATCCATATTATATTGGCTTGGATTACCCCATGAAGCGCACATGCATGTACAGTAAGCAGTGCAAGCTATTCAGTATAAGCGATTCATTGTTAGCTTTAAATCTGAAATGACTGAGTAGCCCGTCTGAAGTTGCAAGTGTTGAACGTTTCGGTTCTTTGCGCGCGTGGTCGCTGAGTAGTGTTACATAGGAAGTTCTCGGTCTTAGCTGAGGGCAGTCCTGAACTGAAATACAGCCAAAAGAGGTATAGAGCCCCAGGAACTGTTGAAATCCTCTCCAGTATCCAGGTGTCCTGGCAGCATTGGCACAGGTGTCGAGGACTGAGAAGGAGCGGCTCACTAGTTGCTGCACACCTTGCTGCAGCTCTTGCTACCCGGAAGTTCTAGATGCAAGTAAACGCAAGCTCCCTTCCCATGCACTACCACTGCACCACTGCAAACAAATGCTAACAACTAACGTGGGCATTTGCAACCAGGGCATGAGTAGAAACACTGCAAAATGCAGACACAAAATCTCCCGATCGCTGTCATGCCCCAAGCCAAACAAGGCATTTCTTCATCTATCTGACTTCCACTTCCAAGGAAGGGAAGCGTGCAAAGAAGAGAGGGGAGGTGGTCGCGTGAGCGGCCAGGGCCTCGAAGACAGAGAAGGAAGCCGATACCGACAAAGCGATACAAGGTGAAAGGGGGGGAGCGCGTTTTCCGGTTCTGCTTACTTCTGCGGCTGCTGCTGCCGGCTCACATCCCCCTGAGGGCACCCAATTGTGTCATCGCGTTTCACACAAGGCGCTCTGCTCCTTGCGGCCTGTTTGAGAGTTTGCCTACGAGCTTGCAGGCAGCCTACTAAAGACCAAGTATATGTTCAACAATTGCTTACAGTGATCGTTCATGCAACGTGGGGGAAACCTATTGTGCTTGCACTCGCGGTTGCCGTGTAGCACTAGTTGCAGGCAAGAGCTCTGCACCCCCAGAACGAGACCTCCCCACCAGCCCCACGCCCTTGCGTGGTTGTGCGCCAGGCAGTACGCCGTGAATCAGGAAGGAACGCCAACTGCTTTTTTGGATCTATGAACCTCGGCGTATGATTCTATTGCAGCTCGCGAGGGTCCTCAGCTACGATTGAGAGCGTTCACTACAGTTACTGCTTTCTGCAGCTCTTGCTGCAAAGTTAACGCATAGGCAGGTGCAACCGAGCCTCCCTTTGTTGCACTTACTGACATCGTATAAACTTTGGAAACGCTCACTTGGCCAGCAGCACTAAACCGGTAGTCAATAGAAATTCATGTACCAACATCAGACATGTGTTTCAGCACGCTGCAACTGGAAACACGAATAGGTTGCCTGCGCCAGATCCCCCATGATATGTTTAGAA
>NW_013572929.1:3926-4985 GCF_000499745.2 Eimeria mitis | reverse complement strand
CAGCTACTGCTGAGGTAAATATATACACCACACACCAGCAGCAGCAGCAGCAGCAGCAGCAGCAGCAGCAGAGCAGCTACTGCTGAGGTTACTATATACACCAGACGCCTGTAGCAGCAGCAGCAGCAGCAGCAGCAGCAGCATCAGCAGAGGGGAAGCGCTACAGACAGAAATACAAATAATATAATTAGGGTTTGGTTAGCATAGACTGACGTGCATGCTGCTGCATGCATGCATGCTGCTGCATGCATGCACTCTTGTTGCTGCATGCATGCATGCATGTTGCTGCATGTATTAAATTTGTGATGCGGATGAAACGGGGTGTATGTACACCTGAAATGAAGGGAATGAAGAAAGCTTTTGTGTGTGCGTGTTTTTTTTTTTTTTTTTTTTTTTTTTTTTTTTTTTTTTTTTTTTTTTTTTTTTTTTTTTTTTTTTTTTTTTTTTAATGTTTTTTTTTTTTTTTTTTTTTTTTTTTTTTTTTTTTTTTTTTTTTTTTTTTTTTTTTTTTTTGATTATAGTTTTTTTTTTGTTTCTAGTTGCATAGAGAAGAGCAAAAGATAAAAGAAGTAATTAAAAATTAATTTTTGATTCGTTTCTGCTATCTCGGGTGTACATGCAGCTTCTATGCTGCTTTCCTGGTGTATGTACAGCTTGCGGTGTATGCTGACCTCTTCCCTAAACCCTAAACCCTAAACCCTAAACCCTTAAAAGTTTTAATTATATAAACACCATATTTATTTCGGGTGCAACTACAAATATGTTTCATATGCTGCGGTGTATATACACCTAAACGCAGCAGCTATACATACAGCTGGGGTGTATGCACAGCTCGGGTGTATGTACAGCTCAAAAGCCATATATTAAAAAACACCGCCGCCAGCATTCGTTTTCCTGCTGCTGCTGCTGCTGCTGCTGCTGCTGCTTCTGCTGCTTCATGTCTCTATACAGCAGCTCTCTATACAGAAGCAGCAGCAGCAGCAGCAGACGCTGCTGCGTTCAGGTCTGTATTCAGCTGCAGCAGCAGCAGCAGCAGCTGCTGCTGCTGCTGCTGCAACA
>NW_013572929.1:2778-3826 GCF_000499745.2 Eimeria mitis | reverse complement strand
GTTCAGGTCTGTATTCAGCTGCAGCAGCAGCAGCAGCAGCTGCTGCTGCTGCTGCTGCAACAGCATATTCTGCGGCTGATATCGGAAGTGGTGTTGCTGCAGCAGGGGTTGCTGTTGCTCCCGCAGCAGCAGCAGCAGCAGCAGCAGCAACAGCTGCTGCTGCAGCTGCTGCTCCTGCAGCCCCCCTCAGCAGCAAATATAATTCGCTCCTGCTGCATGCATGCATGCATGCATGCATGCATGCACGCATGCATGCATGCATGCAGGGGATTTGAAGCAGCGCATAAAAAAAAGCAAAGAAAGAGTTAATCTATCTTGCCAACTGCTGCTGCTGCAGCAACTGCTCCTGCTGCTGCTGCTGCTGCTGCTGCTGCTGTAACTGCTGCTGCTGCTGCAGCAGCTGCCGGGTGACGCCCTCAACCCCAAACCCCTCCGCAGCAGATGGGCTCTGAAACAATTCCTTTATTTATGAAGGCCAAATGAAATCGCGACGCTGCTGCTGCTGCTGCTGCTNAACAATTCCTTTATTTATGAAGGCCAAATGAAATCGCGACGCTGCTGCTGCTGCTGCTGCTGCTGCTGCTGCTGCTGCTGCCGCTGCTGCTACGGCTGCTGCCACCGCTACTGCTGCTGCTGCTGCTGCTAATTCTACTCGGAATGCCACGGATGCTGCTGCTGCAGCTGCTACTGCTGTCGTTGCAGCTGCTGCAGCTTCTACTGCTGCTGCTGCTGCTGCTGCTGCAGCTGCTGCTGCAGCAGGTAGCAGCAGCAGCAAGTTGTTTTCATTTCTTTTTCTGCTGCTGCTGCAGGCGCGGTGTTGTCTTTGGGGGAGCTACATTTGCTGCTGCAGCTGCGTTTCCAGCTGCTTCTGCTGCACCTGCTGCACCTCCTGCTGCTCCTGCAGCAGCGGCAGCAGCAGCAGCAGCAGCTGCTGCTGCTGCTGCTGCTTAGAGCCCTTCTAGCTTGCGGATACACCAGCTGAGGGGCCGCAGCATAGAGAACTGCAGCACCCGGTGCACATTGAAGGTGCTCGCGTCTGCTGTGCTGC
>NW_013572929.1:2614-2678 GCF_000499745.2 Eimeria mitis | reverse complement strand
AGGGGCCGCAGCATAGAGAACTGCAGCACCCGGTGCACATTGAAGGTGCTCGCGTCTGCTGTGC
>NW_013572929.1:2046-2514 GCF_000499745.2 Eimeria mitis | reverse complement strand
GGGGCCGCAGCATAGAGAACTGCAGCACCCGGTGCACATTGAAGGTGCTCGCGTCTGCTGTGCTGCTGCTCTCTTCTTTGCTGCAGCAGTTTGCTGTTTCATTGTAACAGTTTCCTCCTCCTGCTGCTGCTGCTGCTGCTGCTGCTGCTGCTTCCTGCTCGGGCTCCTCTACGCTGGAGCCGCTCTCTGGTGCTGTATCCCGCTGCATGCTGCTGCTGAGGTTAAGCACAGCAGTTGCTGCTGTTGCTGCTGCTGCTGCTGCTGCTGCTGCTGTTGTTGTTTCTGCTGCTGGTGTTGCTTGGTCCTCGAGCTGCAACACATGATAGGAGGGGCCGGTGGGGTTGTTGTTATTCCTCTGCTTTGCTTCTGCTGCAGCAGCAGCAGCAGCAGCAGCAGCAGCAGCTTGTCTTCTGGCTGCGCAGCAGCAGACATTACCACCACCACCAGCACCACCACCACCAGCACCAC
>NW_013572929.1:1060-1946 GCF_000499745.2 Eimeria mitis | reverse complement strand
TCTTCTGGCTGCGCAGCAGCAGACATTACCACCACCACCAGCACCACCACCACCAGCACCACCACCACCAGCAGCACCGCCACCAGCAGCAGCAGCAGCAGCAGCAGCAGCAGCAGCAGCAGCAGCAGCAGCATGTTTGCTGCGTGTATATATAACTTCAATAGCTAGAATAAGATGATAAACAACCCAAAGAAGAAAACCAAAAACAACAGCAAGAAGAACATCTACAGTATAATGATGAAAGCAAAAAGGTATCAGACACCATGTTGCTGCAGCAGCAACATAACAAAAATACCGCAGCAAAGGCACACGCACACACAGCAGCAGCAGCTTCTTGCCCCAACCCCGCTGCTGCTGCTGCTGCTGCTGCTGCTGCTGCTGCTGGGGGTGGGGGTGGGGGTGGGGGCGGAGAGGGTGGTGCAGAGGGAGCGGATCCCCTTCTAGATCTTCTGCTGCTGCTGCTGCTGCATCAGCATTTCCATCTGCTGCTGTTGCTGCTGCTGCTGCTGCTGCTGCTGCTGCTGCTGCAGGAGGAGGAGGAGGCAACGGAGGAAGGGGAGGATAAGCGAAGCATCTTGCTGCTGCTGCTGCTGCTGGTTTGCTGCAGCCTGTCTTTCTCAGTATACACCACGTGCGTACAAACTCTATACACTGCAGCAGAAACGTCCCCCTAAGAAGAGAAATGCTGCTGCTGCTGCTGCTGCTGCTGCTGCTGTTGTTGTTTCTGCTGCAGCAGCAGCAGCAACAGCCCCCACTACTACTGTTGCAGTTGCTGCTGCTGCTGGCAGTTGTATTGCTGCAGCAGTTGCAGCAGCAGCAGCAGCAGGTTGCCCCTCCCTTAGCGGTTTCTCCCCCCCCGCTGCTACAGCAACCGCTCCTTCTGCTG
>NW_013572929.1:0-800 GCF_000499745.2 Eimeria mitis | reverse complement strand
CAGGTTGCCCCTCCCTTAGCGGTTTCTCCCCCCCCGCTGCTACAGCAACCGCTCCTTCTGCTGCTGCTGCCGTATAAAGCCCAAGACATAACTGCATGCATAAGGTTTAAGCTGTGGCCGGAGATTATCATACCGCAGCATTCTACATCTTTGCCTGTTGCTTGTTTTATAGTTTCAATAAAAAAAGAAAAAAAAGTTTTTGGGTTTCTCGGTATGCAGTTTAGTCTAGATGGGGGTACTGTGGTGACGAAAATAGCAACAGAACGAAAGAGGAAGCCAATGCTAATTAATATAAACATTCTCGATAGAATAAGGAGATTCAGAGGAAAAAAAAAACAAAAAAAATGGTGTATTATAGTACAAAAAACACAAATAAATGTAAATATATTTACGCATGCAGACACCCAAGAAGGCAGCGGAACACCCCCCAATATATCGTCATGTATTCTATCTTTTAGTTTTTTTTGTTCTGTTGGTATATAAAAAGAATCAGCAGCAATAGATACCATGCTTATACATATTATCGTCAGCAGCAATGCTATTACTGTATACATAAAACGCAACAACTCACCACGAGCGCTACGGTTTATACACCATACTGGGTTGAAACAACACATGCAGCTCCTCCTGCTGCTGCTGCTCCTGCTGCTGCTGCTGCTGCTGCTGCTGGGGGTGGTGGTGGGGGTGGTGCGGGTGGTGGTGGTGATGGCGGTGGTTTTGTTGGTGTGGTTGTTGCTGCTGCTGCGGGGGCAGCAGCAAAGCCTCAGTCGCGGCATTATGGAGATGCAGCAGCAGCAGCA
>NW_013572928.1:3805-4625 GCF_000499745.2 Eimeria mitis | reverse complement strand
TATATATATATATATATATATATATATATATATATATATGTATATATATTATGTATGTATAATCACCTGCATCTCCGAAAGACGTTGTGTTTCCTTCTTTATCTGCTTCTCTGTTTCTGGGTCTTCGCACCTAAACGCCACAGCAAAGCCTCGCAGTATCTCCTTATATAACTCTACTCAAGTATATATATATATATACATATATATATATGCATACATATTTATGTATGTATCTATACATATAATGTATACATATGTATACATATATATACACTATACAAGTATAAGTAAAAAACTATCTATGAGTTAGTGTGTGTGTTGTGTGGTGCGTGTCTCACCAGGGTGCGAGGACAACATGTTTTCTGTTGAGTGCCGGCATGACTTCATCGAAAGTAGTAATTTTTTCTATGGAGGCATCGAAGCGAGCTTTGGCTCTGTTGAAGAGATCTTTCTGGATCGTCTCCAGCATAGCTGGGATCGTCGATCCCGCCTCGGCCCACGGTACGTTCTGGGCCTCTGATGTGTCTCTACGCACAACACGGGTCTGCTTGTTCTCTACATCTCGCGGACCAACCTCTAGACGCAGGGGGACCCCCTTCAGCTCCCAGTCGTTGAACTTCCACCCAGGCGTGTAGTTTGTCTGTACATACACCCCAACACACGAAAAAAAAAAACAGAACCAAATGCAACTCAACAACAGAAAAAAGAAAAAAGAAAAAATATAAATTATACACACACTTTCAACTCTATAACGCAAAAAATAAGAGAGATGCGAGAAGCAATAGAGACGTCCTGGGGAAACAAAGCGATGAATAGAGGG
>NW_013572928.1:3481-3705 GCF_000499745.2 Eimeria mitis | reverse complement strand
GGCGTGTAGTTTGTCTGTACATACACCCCAACACACGAAAAAAAAAAACAGAACCAAATGCAACTCAACATAATAAAAAAGAAAAAAGAAAAAAATACACATTATACACACACTTTCAACTCTATAACGCAAAAAATAATAGAGCCGTCCTGGCGAAACAAAGCGACGAATTGAGGGATCCAGATACAAGAGAAGAAAAAGAACCAACAGAAACAATCAAAATA
>NW_013572928.1:1575-2140 GCF_000499745.2 Eimeria mitis | reverse complement strand
AAAAAAAAAAAAAAAAAAAAAAAAAAAAAAAAAAAAAAAAAAAAAAAAAAAAAAAAAAAAAAAATAAAAGTGAAAGTATCGAACCCTCGAACTCAATGCCAAACATTTTTGCGAAATTTTGGCCGAGGAGATGAGAGGTGGCTGCCTGTATGCCTCTGCCTGTGTCGGGTATTATTCCTTCTATGGTTGTTGTTTTCTTTCCCCCAGCAAACTTCTCCTCTTCACTCTTCTCCCCTTTTATCACTGGCACAGCCAGGTAGTCCTCGTACCATCTGCAGCAACAGCAGCAGCAACAGCAGCAGCAGCAGCAGCAACAGCAGCAGCAGCAAATGCAGCAAAAGCAGCAGTGAAATACAGCAACACATGCATGCAAACATAAACAGCAGAACTTCAACAGAAACAGCAATACGAACAGCCACAACAAATACAGAAACACCACCAGCAACAGCAGCGGCAGCAGCCGTAGCAGCAATAGCAGCAGCAGCAGCGTAGCTGCTGCCTGAGACAGAGCACGGAGGGTAACTGTGATGCTAAAGGCCCTAAACACGCATCTCATTACTAAACC
>NW_013572928.1:0-1003 GCF_000499745.2 Eimeria mitis | reverse complement strand
TATATATATATATATATATATATATATATATATATATATATATATATACATATATATATGATAAAGTTGTTGTGTTAGTGTATGTTTTTGTATGAAATACCTGACAACATTATTCCACTGGTTGAGTTTGAGTGGAAGATCTCTATGGGATCGGATCCACTTGGCGTATGCTGGGTACATAATAGTTTCACTTGTGGGGCGGATAGCCACCTTCTCCGGCAGCTCGGATTCGCCGTAGTGCGTCACCCAAGCCACCTCAGGCTTGAAACCAGCCACGTGGTCCTTCTCACGCTCCAGCTTAGCCTGAAATATATGTAGATAAATATGTATATACATATATTTACATACGTATACATACATATACATACATATATATACATTTACATACATATACATACATTTACATACATATGCATATACGTACACATACATACATATACATACATGTACATACATATACATACATATACATACATACATACATATATATATATATATATATATATATATATATATACATATACATACATACATACACACACATACATATACATACACAGATGCATACATACATACACATACACAGAGCAGCCGCAGCAACAGCAACACCAACAGCAACAGCAGCAGCAGGAGCAGGAGCAACAGCAGCAGCAGCAGCAGTAGCAGCATCTGACCTGTGAAACAAACATAGGAAAGTAGCAGTTTTCAACTCCTCTTTTTTTTATGCTGTCATCGAAGAAGCGCTGCACTGTCTCCCACATTCTGTACGCCCACGGCCGTATTATATAACACCCGCTTATGTCGTAGTACTCCACCAGCTCACCACGAACTATCACCTGAATAGAAAATAATATATTTATATATTAATATATAAATGTTTAAATATATAAATATTTAAATATTTAAATAAATATATAATATATTACTTTGTTGATCATATATATATATATATATATATATATATATATATATATATATATATATATATATATATATATATATA
>NW_013572927.1:19174-20708 GCF_000499745.2 Eimeria mitis | reverse complement strand
TTAATTCCTCTTTCTCTTCGGGTGTATACGTGTTGCAGTTTTGCATAAAGAGGAGAGATGTCGTCTGTATCTCCTTCTTCATTTCTTTCTGTTTTCTTCTTTAGCTTGTTCTCGCTTACTGCTTTCTCAGCATACACAACGCGGCTGTATTCATAACCCCAACTGCCTTTTGCTGCTCGCCGTCGTAGCACAGGCCGCACGGAAACAGCTGCTGCATCCTCGGCAGCAGAAAGGTCACCTGGGGGTGTAGAGACACAGGGAGGATGCAGTGCAGTGAAAGCATATTCACTTGGCTCCTGCTCTTCCTGATCCTGCTGCTGCTGCTGCTGCTGCTGCTGCTGTTGCTGCTGCTGGTGTGTGCAGCTTTCTGTTTCAAAAGATGTTAGTGGTGCGTCTGCTGCTGGGTCCCAGTCTAGCTGCTGCAGCCGCTCCACCAAGGCGCTGCGGCTGCCAGAGGCGGAGCAGCCGAAGTCGGAGCAGAGTCTTCTGAGTTGTTCTGTTGGCCACAGCTTTCTGTCCTCAAGCAAGTGGGGATTAACAACGAAATACGGAGCAGGAGCTCCATGAAGGGCTAAGCGCCGTGGGTGCTGCTGCTGAGACGAGCATGGTGAGGTTTCTGTATCGAGAGGAGAAGAAGAGAAAGCAGCAGAAGAAGAAGAAGAAAAAAAAGAAGAAAAAGAAGATGATCGCCGCACCCGCAGCTTTCGGGTTGTCGCTTGAACAGCAAGCAATATATCCATCCTTAGACCCAATAAAAAAAAGCAACTCTAACGCATTGCAAATACAAATATCACAGTATACAGCAGCAGCAGCAGCAGCAGCAGCAGCAGCAGCAGCAGCAGCAGCAGCAGCACGAATTCAGACTCGAAAAGAAAGGAAAGTGAAATGTTTTATTAAAAAAGGTATTTATGCAGAGGTGTTTTGACCTCTCCCGCCTCCGACCCATAAATAAAACTGAACTGAAACCCATGCAGCAAGAAACAGGCAGTGTACAGGTTTCAGCAGTATAATATATATATTATATATATTATATATACTATATATAATATATATAACATATATTTATATTATATAATATATATACTACAATATGCGTCAACCCGCGGCCTCATCATCTGGTTGTATCGCATGAACACTGAAGGAGCTTAAAAAGGACTTCTTTGTGCATTTAACTTTTGTTTAATACAGTATTAAATATAATAATTTATTAAATATAATATTAATATTATTTTTATTATTTTTCCATAATATTATCAAATAGAATGTAATACAGACGGCGGGCCTTTCGATGCTGGGCGGAGGCGGAGGAGGCCCCCAGCAAGGCTAAAAAGAACAACCTGTAAGTTGGCCCTGTCCATTAGAGCGCGATTAAAAAGAGTAAATTAAAATTTTTAAAGAAGAAACCAAACTGGCTGAGTAAATAAAGAAATATAAAAGAAGCGCGAAATAGACTTTCCCCCGTACACACTGAGCATGGAAAGCGCACTGCTCTTGGGGCTTGTTTTGCCTGGAGAGTTCAGCCCTACAGCCAACC
>NW_013572927.1:18669-19074 GCF_000499745.2 Eimeria mitis | reverse complement strand
GTTCAAAGAAAAAACCAAACTGGCTGAGTAAATAAAGAAATATAAAAGAAGCGCGAAATAGACTTTCCCCCGTAGACACTGAGCATGGAAAGCGCACTGCTCTTGGGGCTTGTTTTGCCTGGAGAGTTCAGCCCTACAGCCAACCCACAGAATACTAAAAAAAACAAAAATGTTATTAAAAACAATTATAAATTCGTTTATTTCCTTTTAAGAAGGAATGAAACACATACAGTTCAAAAGCATGAGTACGCGCTCTGCACTGACGTTCGTTCGTGTGTATTGCCGCGCACAACAACTCCAGTGGAGGGTTACTTCAGGCTAAACAAAGCAGCTTGTTCTATGAAGTTAATTCAGGAATATATGTATAAATAACTTATAGTGAAGAAGAAATATATTTCTTTTTGA
>NW_013572927.1:17971-18569 GCF_000499745.2 Eimeria mitis | reverse complement strand
CAAGAAGGAATGAAACACACACAGCTCAAAAGCATGAGTACGCACTCTGCACTGACGTTCGTCCGTGTGTACTGCCGTGCACAACAACTCCAGTGGAGGGTTGCTTCAGGCTAAACAAAGCCGCTTATTCTATGAAGTTAATTCAGGAATATATGTATAAATAACTTATAGTGAAGAAGAAATATATTTCTTTTTGAATAATTCAGGGAATATAAGGAAACCTGAAAAAGAAGAGGCAAGCGGTCCATTGTTTGCTGCTGGTGACAGCAGGCGCCTGTCTTCCACATTCTGCAGCTGTTTTCACACGAAAATTCACAAAAATTTCGTGATATATACCGAAATAATTACAATATATTCATCAAAAGATTGTATAAAAGGGGCATATAGATTCTGTTAGCTGGAGATTTTGCGGTGTCGCCGCAACCGACTCTCCCCGCGTCGGCCACTCGCGTCGATTGAAAAGGTTTCAGCAGCTGAAACTGCAGCTTTTTTTGGACAAACAGGGAAAAAATACTACTTATTTCAAACTAAATTTAATTTTTCACATTTATATCCATGAAATAATCCAAATGGATGACGAAATGCTCGTGGATTCGCT
>NW_013572927.1:17423-17871 GCF_000499745.2 Eimeria mitis | reverse complement strand
GCGAAAATTCCCAAAAATTTCGTGATATATACCAAAATAATTACAACATATTCATCAAAATAGTGTATAAAAGGGGCATATAGATTCTGTCAGCTGGAGATTTTGCGGTGTCGCCGCAACCGACTCTCCCCGCGTCGGCCACTCGCGTCGATTGAAAAGGTTTCAGCAGCTGAAACTGCAGCTTTTTCCTGAACAAAGAGTGCAACAATTACACTTATTTAATTTTAAATTTAATTTTTCACATTTATATCCATGAAATAATCCAAATGGATGACGAAATGCTCGTGGATTCGCTCGACTGCACGGCGATTGAACGGGCGGTGACGGAAGTTGAACGCCTGTTGCGAGAAACCGAAACAGTGGAGGCACAACTGTGTGTCCTACGTGAGGAAAACGAGAAAGAAGAGGAAGAAATACGTAAAAAAAGTGAAGGTACTTGGTTTATATT
>NW_013572927.1:14294-17323 GCF_000499745.2 Eimeria mitis | reverse complement strand
CCCGGTGGTTTCCTCAACATTTTCCTCAGAATCTGCAAAAATTCGTCGCTTGTGCGAAGCTGCACTCGACAGGAAACATGAACGGCTCCAGACGCTGAGGCAGTACGATCCTTGCTGAATCCGAGAAACTTAGCTCGAAAAATTATATAATTCAAATATATAAAAATATACTTTCAGGATATCTCAACTGCGGCAAAGTAGACACGAACTGAACGCAGCAGCGCAGCTTGCCTCTCACGCAACGCAGCAGGGTAAGGATGCTTGATCCTCGTACCTCCTCACCCACATCTACACTGCAACATCTGCAGAAATTATTTCTTTGCAGGCTCAGTACAATTCCTTAGTAGAGACAAGAAATAGAAAACAAGCTCTGCTTACGGCCGCTCATGTATGTCGTTGCTGTTGGCTAACCGGCCCCTTAAAACCCTCATGCTTGCTGCTTTCCTTATTTTATTTAAACAGCAAAACCACGTCGAAGAGCTGCATAGACTCCAGGAAGAGCTGAGACGCTGCAAAGNATTTTATTTAAACAGCAAAACCACGTCGAAG
Source organism: Eimeria mitis (assembly GCF_000499745.2). NCBI lineage: Eukaryota > Apicomplexa > Conoidasida > Eucoccidiorida > Eimeriidae > Eimeria > Eimeria mitis. The sequence continues at coordinate 16,774 of NW_013572927.1, read as the reverse complement.
AGCTGCATAGACTCCAGGAAGAGCTGAGACGCTGCAAAGGGGAGACAGAGGAGAAATTCAAATGCACGACAAGGGCTCAAGAGGCCGTTGTTGTTGCACGACAGGAGAGGGATCGGTTGTCCCGAGAGTTGCAATATGCATTTCTCCGTCGTTCAGAAAAAAACAAAAGTAGTGATTCAAAAGGAGTTCATGAACGACAGCAGCAGTACAACACATTGCTAGAGAGGATAAAACAGGCAGAACAGGTGAGCATCAGTTTCCGGCTAATTAAAAACATTATTTCCACGAAATTCAAATTAAATTTTCACAGAAAAAGAGAAATTCTCTTCTGGCATCGAACACTGATGCATCGAGAATACTGCAATTCCCCCCCACCAGAAGAACACAGGCAGCCCCCTCAGCGCCGCGATGCAGCCGCATACTAAGCGAGTTAATTGAGGATGCAGGGAAAGCAAAAACTCCTCCACGTGTCAACTACCATCCCGAAATTTAAATATATTTATTTAAATATATTTAAATAAATATATTTATTTAAACCAGCGTTAGAGGGGTATCGAGGCCGGTGGTGCAGCGGAGTGACTGCAGCAACTCTTCTATGCAAACATATTTGAATGTTCTAGAAACTGAGCAGTATAGTAGTATAATAATATGCGAATTATATATATTATAATATACTGTATTTTATATAATATAATAATATATTATGCAACGCAAATTATATACATAACATGTAAAATTCTTAGCTTGTTTCCGTTCTGTGTTCGAGAGAAACTGCTACAGACGGCAATATTCAACATGCAAAAAAAGATGAAAATGCAGTGAAAATTTGAAATTTTATTTCGTTTTTCAAGTGATGAAACATCCACTGACGTTGTTTCAGACGTATTTCCTCTTTTTCGGTCGTTTTCTCCTGCACGCTGCTGCTTACCTGTGCATGTTACCTTCCTGCACGATACTTGCATAGATCTGCTGGCAGTGATCCTAGAGGATATTGGGGTTTATTTCTTTCATAAATATATACACAAAGATGCACGTATTCTTCTCTAGAAATTTATTTGAATTTTCTGTTGACTCACATCACCCCAACCAGCTGACCATACACCGCAGAGGCGAGTTCAGCTGATCCTCCTGTGCGGTGTTCGCTGCCATTTCATTGACTTTTATGAGTTAAATATTTTATTTATTATTTTCTGCAGAGGGAATGGCCCCATTTTGCTTCAACTTTCGCTTTCCCTCAGCGATATCTTTCCTCTTTCTTTTGAACGGGTTGCTGCGTGTTGTTGCAGTAAAGAACTACGGGCTTCTCTGTCCCGAAGGTACACATTAAATATTTTTATTTTTGTTTTTATTTATTTTATTTTCAATTTCTAAATGCAATAGGGTGGATCGAGAGAGGGGTAGGAGGTGTTTGCGAGGCGTTGCCGAGCTATGTTGGTCCGTGTGCAGTACGGCGTCTATAATATTTTATTTTTATTTTGTTTTATTATTTTTTCTGAAATATAACAAACAGACCGTCAATACTTTCCCTGAAGACGCCGCCGCAAAGCGACAACTTGAACAAATATGCAAATTTGAATGGCCGGAGGTTTCGCTGTGCGAGAAAGACTACGACCGGCCCTGCCCTGAACTCTGGGTAACTCAAACCCTGAACGCATGCATGCATGCATGCACGCATGCATGCATGCATGCATGCATGCATGTATGCATGTATGTATGTTTGTATGTATGTATATATATGCTTGCATGCAGGTACACAACCAAGACGACAGCTGCGTCGCTCCTTTCTTATACACAGGTAATACTTCAATTGCCTTTTCTAGCTGCAAAAACAAACGCAAGAGAATTCAGGCAAATGCGATAGGAAAGCAAAGTACACCGACTTATCAGCCGTAAGCAGCAGCAGCAGCAGATCAGCTGCAGCAGCAACAGCAGCAACAGCAGCAGCAGCATCTGTCTGTTTATGTTATTTGATTTATATTCTTTTGGTGTTTTTGTTGCTGCATTCTTTCTGCTGTTTACATATGCAGGAAGAAAAAAAAACAATAGAACGCCGCTGCGGATTCAGATGGCCCTGCGTCTCTCTCTGCGCCCGCGACTACACCGTCAGCTGCCCCGAGGTGACAGGCAAAAAAAAAATAAAAATAAAAATAAAAATAAAAAATAATAGCCAAAATTAAAAATAATAAAAATACAAAATAATAAAAATAAAAATAAAAATAAAAATAAAAACACAAATCTAGAGAAATAAAGAAAACAAAATAAAACGAAAAATACAACAATAAGGTTATGAGAAAGTAAAAATAAAAATAAAAAAATAAAATAAAACTATAAAAATAAATTAACACTAAGCAGAAAATCCACCAATAAAGAACTGCAAAAGATAAAACTAAAACAGAAATACAAATAAAAATAAATAGAAACTAAAACAAAAAAAAAAAACAAAACCCTAACTAACTACATAATAAAAAAAAAAAAAAAAA
>NW_013572927.1:12050-14196 GCF_000499745.2 Eimeria mitis | reverse complement strand
TGCTGCTGCTGCTGCAGTACACAGGTCCTTGTCTGCCAATGATGAGTTTCCACAGTATGGATTCGCGAATGAAGGTGTTTATTTTTTTGTTTTATTTATTTTTTAATTTATTTAATATAATTAATTATTTATTTATTTTTATATTTATGATTGAATTGTGTTTATCATCTGCAGCAACTGATGGAGACGCACTGCCTGCTGTCCTTCCCCTGCAGCGAGAGCTGCCCCGCCGACTATAGCCCCCCCTGGTAGGCGTTGCTGCTGCAGCTAAACCCTAAACCCTAAACCCTAAACCCTAAACCCTAAACTTGAATCTATACGGAAACCGCAGCCCCCAGGGATGGCTCGCCCTCTCCGCTGACAGCAGCTGCATATCTCCAGGTGAGTATACAGCCAGAAGAAGAAACAAAACAAGAAAAAAAAATAAATAAATTGCTGCTGCTGCTGCTGCTGTTGCTGCTGTTGTTGCTGCTGCAGATCAATACAGAGGCACCTGCCAGGGCAGACATCTACTCGCTGGTAAGTCTGACCCCCCTATAAAAAGATAAATAAAAAAAAATAAATAAATAAAGCTAAAAGAGATGTAAATATAACTAAAAAACAACAAAGTAATATATATCAGTGAAGCGATAATAAAATAAAATATATAATAAAAAAAATAATAAAGAGAAAACAAAACGTAATTAAAAAGAAAAAGAAAATTAACATTAATTGGAGTTATAAAGAAAACGAAAATAAAATAATAATATATTTCCTTTCAGGCAAATCAAAAGAAGAGAAACAAAAGTAAAAAAGAAGAAATAACACAACGCCTTGGGGGCCCCCACAATTTGGGGGCCCCCACAACTGACAAGCTAACAACAACAATAATATTAAATAATAATATTAATATTAATATTTATAATTATAATATTAATATTAATATTAATATTTATAATTATAATATTAAACACAAAAGCAGCAAAGAAACAAAAAAGAAAAAAACAGCCATCACCACCAACAAACCCCAAACAAAAACACCACCACCACTAATACTAACAACAACAACAATAAATAAATAAATAAATAAATAAATAAATTAAATAAATAAATAAATAATAAGAAGAGTAATGGTGCCTATACACCTCAGGTTTGCTGCTCGCTGCAGCGCCCCCTGGCGCTGTCTCTCTTCTCCCCCCCCCAAACAGAGAAAGTTGTTTTCTATGGCAGCAAGAAAGAAGAATAAAACAACAAGTAAGAGATAAATAATTTAAAACAATGATAATATATATACATAAACAAAATAAAATGCATGCATGCATGCTGCTGCTGCTGCAGCTGCTGCTGCTGCTGCTGCTGCTGCTGCAGCAGCAGGGAGAAACAGCTTCCTCGTTCGTGCTGGAGATGGATACGTCATTAGGCCGACAAGATAAAGAGAGGGGGGCTTGAGAGGCAGCAGCAAAAGCAGCAGGCAGCAGCAGCTTTCTCTTTCTTTTTCTTTTTTATTTTATTCTTATATTACTCCTTTCTGCTCCTCTTTCTTTTCTTTTTTACTTTCATTTTTTATATTTCTTCTCTCTTTATGCTCCTTGGCTCGCCATAATGGCGGCGCGAATCTGCACGGAGTAGCAGCAACCGCAGCAGACAGAAAAAAACAAATAAACACCAAAAAGAAAAAAAACAAATAAACAGAAAAAAGAAAAAAACTAAACACAGCAAGTACTTCCACCCGTACCATACATGCATGCATGCATGCATGCATGCATGCATGCACCAATGCATGCATGCATGCGTATGTGCATGCATGCAGGGCTTTACACCCCTCCACTCTGGTCTTTCAAGACCAGACCTGAGACATAAAGCCGGAGCAGCAGCAGCAGCAGCTGCTGCTGCTGCTGCCGCTGCTGCTGCTGCTGCTGCTGCTGCTGCTGCAGCTGGTGTTTTGTTGATCTCACTTGTTTGAATCTTTCTACGCATTCTTTTCTGGTTTTCCCTGGCACGTCTTCGGCTATGGCTGACCACCGCTCCAGCGGAGGCATAGAAGAAGGGTATTTCGCCAGAGCAGCCTCGAGGGCCTGCAAAAGTAAAATAAATTAAATAAATAAAAATAAATAAATAAATAAATAAATAATATACACATGCACTATACACCCCTTTATATATGCAT
>NW_013572927.1:11590-11950 GCF_000499745.2 Eimeria mitis | reverse complement strand
GCTGCTGCAGCTGGTGTTTTGTTGATCTCACTTGTTTGAATCTTTCTACGCATTCTTTTCTGGTTTTCCCCGGCACGTCTTCGGCTATGGCTGACCACCGCTCCAGCGGGGGCATAGAAGAAGGGTATTTCGCCAGAGCAGCCTCGAGGGCCTGCAAGAAAAGTAAAATAAATTAAATAAATAAAAATAAATAAATAAAAAAAAAATAAATAATATACACATGCACTATAAACAATTGAGTGGGGTGTATGTACACCGCAACGAGGTTTTGGGTGTAAGCGCATGCAATGAAAATAATAAGAATAAAGAATTCATAAAAAGCAGAAAAAAAAGAAAAAAAGAAATAAAAAACAAAAAAGA
>NW_013572927.1:11138-11490 GCF_000499745.2 Eimeria mitis | reverse complement strand
TACTGCACTGATACTGCACATACACTAAAAAAAAAAAAAAAAAACAGTTGAGCGGGGTGTATGTACACCGCAACGAGGTTTTGGGTGTAAGCGCATGCAATGAAAATAATAAGAATAAATAATTCATAAAAAACAGAAAAAAAAGAAAAAAAGAAATAAAAAACAAAAAAGGAAAGAAGACATACAGTCTGCTGCTCCGGGGTCCAGACGGCGCCTGATGATGCCTCTTCTTTACCTGCAGCAGCAGCAGCAGTTGCTGCTGCTGCTGCTGTTGCTGCTGCAGCCTCCTCGTGCTTGTTCTGCTGCATCGCCTTCGGCAAAGACATACCAAACGCATGCAATTGCACTACCC
>NW_013572927.1:10731-11038 GCF_000499745.2 Eimeria mitis | reverse complement strand
GCTGCTGCTGCTGCTGTTGCTGCTGCAGCCTCCTCGTGCTTGTTCTGCTGCATCGCCTTCGGCAAAGACACACCAAACGCATGCAATTTCACTATCTATGTACTGCGGGGCCCTTCTGCTGCAGCTGCTACTTTTGCTGCTGCAGCAGCAGCAGCAGCAGCAGCAGCAGCAGCAAAAGCAGCAGCAACCTCTACCTCCTGTGCACAGCCTGCCAGCAGCAGGTAGCTGCAACAGCAGCAAGTGCAGCTGCCAGCAAGCGATGAATACCAGCGAACACAGACCCTGAACCCTAAACCCTAATCCACAC
>NW_013572927.1:9747-10631 GCF_000499745.2 Eimeria mitis | reverse complement strand
GCAGCAGCAGCAGCAGCAGCAGCAAAAGCAGCAGCAACCTCTACCTCCTGTGCACAGCCTGCCAGCAGCATGTAGCTGCAACAGCAGCAAGTGCAACGGCCAGCAAGCGATGAATACCAGCGAACACAAACCCTAAACCCTAAACCCTAATCCACTTGAAACCCTAAACCCTAAACCCTAAACCCTCGTATATCCTCTTCTCTTACTTGCGAGATTTTCGTCCCCATTGTTTTCAGGTTGGGGTTGACGGACATTTCCTTTGCTTTCTGCACCACCTGCAGCAGCAGCAGCAACAGCAGCAGCAGCAGCAGCAAAAACAGCAGCAGCAAGCGCAGCAGAAACATCGTTTCCTGTGTATATAAGAACCTTGCTGACCCCCTTTGCATGCAATTAGGGTTTTTGTTATTTATATATTTTCTCTTCTCTTCACTGCATCTACACCCAACCCCGGTTTAGCATCCAATAGAAACCCACAAATATAAATAAATATAAATAAATATAAATAAATAAATAAAATAAATAAATAAATAAATATATATATACCTCTTCCTGCGTCTTCGAGCCAATAAAGCTCGCCACCTGCTGCCAGCGGCGTGTGGTGCCGCCCGGGAACTTCTGCAGAGCTTTGCTGAGCAGCGAGAGTTCTTCAGGTGTCCATACAGCTGAACTTGCTTTCTTTTTCTCCATTTCTTGCCGCTTTTTCTCCTCCTATTCAGATGAAAAACATTAAAATTATATTTATATCATATTATACACAGAAAAAATATTATTTTATGCAAAAAAAATACGCGAAAATGCACACTTATACAATAGATACACCGATGCAGAAACATGAACTGCAAATCATGCTCACGCTGCAGCAGCAACAACTAGAACAGCAGCAG
>NW_013572927.1:7610-9647 GCF_000499745.2 Eimeria mitis | reverse complement strand
TTCAGGTGTCCATACAGCTGAACTTGCTTTCTTTTTCTCCATTTCTTGCCGCTTTTTCTCCTCCTATTCAAACGAAAAACATTAAAATTATATTTATATTATATTATTCACAGAAAAAAATATTATTTTATGCAAAAAAAATACGCGAAAACGCACACTTATACAATAGATACACCGATGCAGAAACATGAACTGCAAATCATGCTCACGCTGCAGCAGCAACAACTAAAACAGCAGCAGCAGCAGCAGCAGCAGCAGCAGCAGCAGCGAGCATTGCATCACGAACAGCAGAGCAGCAGGAGAAGGAAAAGAGCAGCAGCAGCAGCAGCAGCAGCAGCACATCACCATCATAATGAGTAGCAGCAGCAGCAGCAAGACCAGACCTGCATCCGCTGCACTTGTTGCTCAGCAGCTTTTTCTTTTTGCATTTTTTCTTTTTTTATTTCCTCCCATCTTTTTGCGTATAAACATAAAACAACATTTCGCTGCTCTTTTGTTGCTTCCATCTTCTCAGGCAGCGCCGGGGGGTCACCAGCCTCGTCCTCAGTGGGCCCCTGCACAGCCACGCATACACTCCACGCCTCTTACAACACAGCAGCAGCAGCGGCAGCAGCAGCAGCAGCTGTTGCTGCTGCTGCTGCTGCAGAAATTTCAGCAGCAGGACTAGCAGCTGTAGTGGTACTAGCAGATGCAGTAGCAGCAGCAGCAGCTGCAGCAGTAGTAGTAGCAGCAGCACCAGTAAGAGCTGCTGCGGCAGCAGGAATAACAGCAGCAGAAGCAGTAGCAGCAGCAGCAGCAGCAGCAGCAGCAGCAAGTGTGGTTTTTGCTGCTGACGTGTAGATGGAGTTCTTGGTGTGCTTTGCCTAGGATTTGTTTCAATTCATCTAACGCCAGTGCTGCGCTCAGCTCCTGCAGCTGCAGCGGGCTCAGCAGCTCCTCTTCTTTCTCCCCCTCACTCATTCCTCTGTACAGCCAGCGAAAGCTCTGGCGCCTGCAGCAGCAGCAGCAGCAGCAGCAGCAACAGCAGCAGCAGAGGTTTGGGCGTTAGTAGCAGGTTGCTGCTGCAGTGTTGGGTGCAGCTGCATGCAATGAGATGCAGAGAGAGATAAGTAAACAGAAAAAAATAATAAATCAATAATAAAAAATAAAACAAACCTAGACCCTAAACCCTAAACCCTAAACCCTAAACCCTAAAGAGAAAAAAAAAACAAAATATAAAACCACCAAAACCCCACCACTTCTTTAGTGTCGCCCGCTCTTGCTGCTGCTGCTTCAGCAGCCTTTCTGCTGCTTCTTCTTTGCGGCGCGCCTCCTCTTCCTCCTGACGCCTGAACGCATGCAGCAGCAGCAGCAGCAGCAGCAGAAGCAGCAGCAGCATGAGACAATAGAAGCAAATACAAAACGAAAGAACAGAGGGAGAGAATGAAGCTGCTGCTGTTGCAGCAGCAGAGAGAAAAGATAAAAAAAAATAAAAAAAAAATAAAAATAAAAAATATAAAATATATTGGCGTTTACTTTTTTTCTTCTGCTGCCTTTCTCTCTTCTTCTTTGGCTCTGAGTTGTGCTGCTTTCTCTTCTTCTTTTTTTTTCTTTTCTTCTTCCTTCTGCAGCTTTATACGCGGATCCCTGTGTACATACACCGCAGCATGAAGCTTATAACATATGCACAGACAAATACCAATTCTTCCTTTGCTGCTGCTGCTGCAGTTGCTGCTGCTGCTGCTGCTGCTGCTGCTGTAGTTGGTTCTGCTGCAGTTGCTGCTGCTGCAGTTGCTGTTGCTGCTGCTGCTGCTGCTGCTGCTCACATTGCATGCGCTGTTTCGACGAGTTTCTGAATGCGGGCCATTTCGTTTTTTGTGTATTTCTTTTTTGTTCTCGCGTTTGCTCTCTCCATCCATCTAAACAAATAAAAAATAAAAAAATAAAAATAAAAATAAATAAATAAATAAATAAATAAATAAATAACGAAGTGGCAGTAAGACAGCGCAGAGTTCTTAACACTTATGCTGCTTCAACTGCTGCTGCTGCTGCTCGTGC
>NW_013572927.1:6415-7189 GCF_000499745.2 Eimeria mitis | reverse complement strand
AGACAGCGCAGAGTTCTTAACACTTATGCTGCTTCAACTGCTGCTGCTGCTGCTCGTGCTGCTGCTGCTGCTGCTGCTGCTGCTGTTGCTGCTGATCCTGCTGTTGGTGAATCACCTGCTGCTGTTGCAGCAGCTGCTGGATCTGGCGTGAAGTCAAGAGCAGCAGCAGCAGCAGCACCACCAGCAGCACCAGCACCAGCACCAGCAGCAGCAGCAGCAGCAGCAGCAGCAGGAGTTGCTGCTGTTTGTGTGTATTTTGTGTTTGTTGCTGACCTTCTTTCTTCTCTGCATCCAGCAGAAGAAAGATCGTATTCATCATGCACGCTGAAATCTCTCCAGGACTCAAAAGAAAACCAAAAAGAATAAAAATAATTTACTTCTGATAGAGGGGTAGATGCATCACCCAGAGTAGGAACTGGACGCCGGACAGACCACCTGTACATACACCCCAAATACAGCAACAAACAGAATCATTCACCTGCTCCTGCTGCTGCTGCTGCTGCTGCTGATGCTGCTGCGGCTGCTGCTGATGATGATGCATGCATGCATGCATGCATGCAGCATGCATGCGGCCGTTTCAACCAACTGCATGCAGCTACACAGGGGGAGAAACGCATGCATGCGCTCCGATGCAGCCCCACACATGCATGCATGCACGCATGCATGCACGCATGCACGCATGCATGCATGCATGCATCGCGGCGAGGACGAGAAACAGCTGTACAGAAACCCTAAACCCTAAACCCTACCCCTCAATATGCATGCATGGATGAC
>NW_013572927.1:6282-6387 GCF_000499745.2 Eimeria mitis | reverse complement strand
ATATATATATATATATATATATATATATATATATATATATATATATATATATATATATATATACGTAGAGGGCCCTAGCGGTGTATATGCACCTTTTTCTTCTTC
>NW_013572927.1:5736-6251 GCF_000499745.2 Eimeria mitis | reverse complement strand
TATATATATATATATATATATATATATATATACATATATATACCTGGCGTTGCGTAGAAAAGCATCACCGAAGAGTGAATAGAACTCATCTGGGGATCGGCAGTCTGCTGCTGCTGGGATCGATTCATCGAAGGGGAGAGCAGAGTCGTACTGCTGCCGCAGCTTGCTGTCTGCAGCACAGCGCATGCATGCAAGCTGTATATACACCCCAATCAATACACAAAAATATATCTTCGTTATATACACAATACATAAACAGAAACTCCAGCACACACAGAAACAAGAAATACAACACAAGCTGCTGCTGCTGCAGAAACAGCAGCTGCACCACAAGCTGCAGCTGCAGCAGAAGAACCAGTACCAGCAGAAGCAGCAGCAGCAGCAGCAGCAGCAGTAGCAGCAGCAGCAGCAGAAGCAGCAGCAGCAGCAGCAGCAGCAGCAGCAGCAGCATTGTGTGCATTGACTTGCCGCTAAGGATTTCATACGCTTCCTGGATTTTCAAGAACTGTGCATGT
>NW_013572927.1:5477-5636 GCF_000499745.2 Eimeria mitis | reverse complement strand
AACACAAGCTGCTGCTGCTGCAGAAACAGCAGCTGCACCACAAGCTGCAGCTGCAGCAGAAGAACCAGTAGCAGCAGAAGCAGCAGCAGCAGCAGCAGCAGCAGCAGTAGCAGCAGCAGCAGCAGCAGCAGCAGCATGGAGTGCATTGACTTGCCGCTA
>NW_013572927.1:5195-5344 GCF_000499745.2 Eimeria mitis | reverse complement strand
GGAGAAATATGTTGATGGATGTCACAGAAAACAAACTCAAACAACAGAGATATTGTAGTTCAACTTATGCTGAGAAAGAATACAGAGATTCATACACAAGACACTGCTGCTGCTGCTGCTGATGCTGCTGCTGCTGCTGCTGCTGCTGC
>NW_013572927.1:2982-4477 GCF_000499745.2 Eimeria mitis | reverse complement strand
CATACTGCTGCAGAAAGCTGCGGCCTGCAGCTTCGATGCGGCGGGTGCGGGTGCAGAGGCTGAGGAGGACAAGAGGCTGCAGTGTATCGCCAGCTGCAGCGTCAGCATCACAAAGCATCAGAAGCTCCTTCATTTTAACAAAAATGCAGAGAAAGTTCAGATGCCTGCTACATGGGGCGCCGCACTCGAGGTGTACAGACACTCCATGAAGGGCTCCCAGCAGGAGCAACGAGCTCTTTCAGCCCCCAGAGCATAAAGTTTCTATTGTTACGTTTGGGAGAAGAGAAGAAAAAACAGCCACAGCACGTGTAGCATTTCGAGTGTATATACACCGCATGCGGGTGAAGTCCCAGGGGTGGGGCCGCGTATGGGTGGTTTTATAAACTATAGGAGAATAGATATCCTGTAAATTATAATAAAATGTTTTATTCTTTTTATTAACTCAAAATTAAAAGAGTCATTCAAACAAAAACCTCAGCTTTCCCTCTTTATGTTCAGGTTTCTGCACGCCGCAGGACCCCGCGGCGCAGAGCCACTGTACAGCTTCCGGTCAGGCGAGTTGACGCATTGCGACTGCTGCTGAAAACAATTACTTTATGCATTTTCTTTTGATTAAAAACATTTATTTTACCTTTTTAATGTTCTGAAACACCGGAAACCTCTTCTGCAGGCGGGTCTCGCGCCTTGTTTTTTTCGCGTTCTTCCCCCGCCGTTCTGTTGACCTGCGACGGAAAGCTGTAAGTTTCTTCTTTATTGTCGCTTCTTCGTTCAGCTTTCTTTTTCTTAGTTGAAAGTTTTCGTCATTTTTCAACTTTTCATCAGTTTATATTGCGAACTGCGCTGTATGCGGCTTCATCAGCACGTTGTCACTGTATCCTGAACTCGGCTGCGACTCACGCTCTGGGGGAGTTTAGGGTTTATAATTGAGGGTTTAGNGTCACTGTATCCTGAACTCGGCTGCGACTCACGCTCTGGGGGAGTTTAGGGTTTATAATTGAGGGTTTAGGGTTTAGGGTTTAGGGTTTATGCTCTGCAATGGCGCTTGTTGAGGGTGAGACGCTGCCTGCGTCTCACGAGGCCCCCTCTGGCTCTGCCTCTGCATCTGACGCCCGCAATTCATCTTCTTCTTCTGCAGCTGCTGCAGCTGCTGCAGCTGCTGCAGCTGCAGCAGCGTCGTGTACAGCAACGGGGCCCCCACCTGCTCTGGGTGTATATCCTTCTATTGATGCTGTTGAGGGTTTGAGCCTGAGTGAAGAAGAACTACAGAAGGTACGTACACTGCGTGCTGCTATCGATTCGTTACCTATAGTAGATGAGTTACAGGAGGAGGCCCCTGCAGCAAAGGAGAAGAGTTGGTTATCTGGTCTTTTCAGAAGCAGCAGCAGCAGCATCAGCAGCAGCAGCAGCAGCAGCAGCAGCAGCAGCAGTGGGTCAAAGAAAGAAGTAAAAGAGCTTACATGGGAGGAGGTGTTGTGGCTATCTAATGACCTTATTC
>NW_013572927.1:0-2119 GCF_000499745.2 Eimeria mitis | reverse complement strand
TTTCTTTGTTGCTCGTTGTGTATTGCCTTTCACTATAATTTATTTATTCTTTTTTGTTTTTTTTTTTTTATATATCCTTTATTAAATAACATTTTTTTATTTATTGTTGATTTTTTATTATTTTTTATTTTCTCTACTTTCCGTTGCTTACTCTTTACTGTCTCTTCTTTCTTCTTCACACTAAACTTTATGTTTCTTTACTTACAAATTAAATACCCAAACACACACACATAAATCTATATATATATATATATATATATATATATATATACATGTATATAAATTTGTGTGTGTATACAGGCCTGGGCGTGAGCCAGCTCAATCAACTCGTGCAGCTCAAGACTATACATTATATACATTAGAGAGAGCCTTATCATCGATATATATTGGTGGTAGTTGTGATAGTTTAGTATTTTTAATAGATTTTTCGGGTTTTAGGATAACACAAATACCTTCTATGGATGTAAGTAAAGAAGTAATACAAATACTGAATGAACACTATACAGATATATTATCTATAGCATATATGTTGAATACACCATCATATATAGATAATATATGGAAAATAATTAAACTTATGTTACACCCACTAACAGCAAATAAAGTTGAATTTATAAATATAAATAATATACAACAAAAAAATAAAATATTACAAAGAATACCAACACAGTTTCTAGAAAACACCATAGGTGGTGCTTGTGAAACACAATATGAACATGAACTATACTGGCACGCAGAAGAACAATACCACCAACAAATTAAAACTTTTCAGCAACAAACTATAATACAAATGAAACAAAACCCTAAATATATACACAGAACTAAATACACAAATATACCAGCAGCACCAGCACCAGCAGCAGCAGCAGCAGCAGCAAGTGGTGCTGGTGGTGGTGGCGGTGCTGGTGGTGGTTGTGGTGGTGGTGGTGGTGGTGGTGGTGCAGCAGAAACAACAGCAAAAAGAGAAGCAGAAGCTGCTGCTGCTGCAGCAGCAGCAGCAGATACTGCAGCAGAAGCTGCAGCAAGCTCGGACCCTACAGCAGCAGAGCAGCAACAAGGCGATGCAGCAGCAGGAGAAACAAACAAACGAGAAGATACAGAATAGAGACAAAACCATCAACTATAAACGGCCAGGATACACATAGAAACACACAGACAAGTGTACATACACCCCAAATATAATTATTTATTTAAATACAGAATATCTATAACACACGTTTCGGGGTGTATACGCACCTAGGCAGCTCATCCAGCTCTCTGTCTGTCGCTCTGTCTGTATCCTGCTGGCAATCCGCCAATGCAGCTCTTGCTGCTGCTGTAGCTGCTGCTGTTGCTGCTGCTGTTGCTGCTGCACTTGCTGCTGCACTTGCTGCTGCACTTGCTGCTGCACTTGCTGCTGCACTTGCTGCTGCTGTAGCTGCTGCACCTGTTGCAGCAAGTGCCTCCGATCTGCTGCAGCTCTAGCTGCTGCAGTAGGTGCAGCAGTTGCTGCAGCAGTTCCTGCAGCAGTTGCTGCAGCAGCTGCAGCAGCAGTTGCTGCCTGCTTACCTCCGGTGCCTCCCAGCGTCTATCCCCTTTGTTGTTGGTTGTATTAACCTGAAACCCTAAACCCTAAACCCTTTTCTTTTGAGCCACTAGTGCTCGCCCCCCCAAACCCTAAACCCTAAACCCTAGGTGTACTGTTGAAGCGCTGGTGTCAGTGACACCCCAACTTGTAGAAAGCAGCAGCAGCGGCAGCAGCAGCAGCAGCAGCTGCTGCTGCTGCTGCGGCTGCTGCTGCTCTTTGCAAGTTGGGCGCTATAGAAGCAGCAGCAGCAGCAGCAGCAGCTCAGGGCTGGGCCCTTAGGAATTCCGTGGGTCTCGTCCTGCTGCTGCTGCTGCTGCTGCTGCTGTTCTTGCTGCTGCTGCTGCTGTTACTTTCGATACTGCTACTGCTCCTGCTGATGCGTGTACTGCTGCTGCTGCTGCTGCTGCTGCTGCTGCCAGTTGCTAGGAACGGGGGGGAGATAAAGAAAAGAGAGAAGAATCCTAACAAACAAAAAGAAGAAGATATATATATATATATATATACATAAATATATATATATATATATATATATATATATATATATATATATAT
>NW_013572926.1:3427-4625 GCF_000499745.2 Eimeria mitis | reverse complement strand
AGCAGGAGGAACAGCAGCAGCAGCAAGCAGCAACACGGGCAGTGCGCTGCAGCAGACCTTCGCAGCAGCGCTAACGGCTACACAGCGTCTCAGCGCGGCGTGCTGCGTCCACAGGCCGGATGCAGCAGCAGCAGCATCAGCAGCAGCAGCAGCCGTATACTGCAGCTGAGTGTTTCCGCCTCGTACAAAGCCGAGAGGAATCTGCTGACTCAGTTGCCTCCTTCGAGACCTTCGCCCCCAAGAAGCCTCGTGCTGCAGCAGCAGGAGAGGGTGCAGCAGCAGCAGCAGCAGCAGCAGCAGCAGCAGCAGCAGGGGGCGGGGCTGGTGGGGGGTTGTGGGGCCCCCTGAAGAACGAAGACAGAGACTGTGCTGCTAGCAGAAGCAGCGGAGACTCACCGCTGCCTGCTGCTGACTATAAGAGCAGCAGAACCCCAGGCGTAGCCTGTGCATACACCCCAGGCAGCACGTTGCTGCTGCCCCCCCCAAGAAGCCTGCAGGTATCAACAGCAGCATCAACAGCAGCAGCAGCAGCAGCAGCAGCAGCAGCAGCAGCAGCGCGGCGAAATCTGGGGGGTCCGGGCTCCCCTGGGGCCTTATCAAAGCAGCAGCAGCAGCAGCTGCTGCAGCAGCAGCAAGCTGCTGGTAGCCCACGAGAAGCTGCTGCTGCAGCACGAGAAGCATACATTGCTGCTGCCTCGCAGCATATGAGTGAGAAGTTCAACGCAGAAGCAGCAATAGGTGCAGCACAGAACGCAGCCTATCAGGCCCACATAAAAAAGGTACAGGACGTAGCCCCCCAAGCAAGTACACTAGCACGGCTGGTGATGCAGCAGCAACAGCAGCAGCAGCAGCAGCAGCTGCAGCTGCAACAGCAACAGCAACACAAACAGCAACACCAACAGCACCAGCAGCAGCAGCAACAGCAGCAGCAGAAGATCAGGGGGGGCCTCTCTCGCAAGCTCTTCGGTAGGGGCCCCCTCACCGACACCAAAACAAGTAAAATACCCATATATGATGCTTCGTCTCCCCCCCCTATATACGAGGCAACCCCAGACTGATATCTGGGGGCCCCTAGGGGGCCCCCCTGGGGGCCCCCCTGGTGGCCCCAGTAAAGAAATAGATGGACTAGGAATTAACTATTTTAACGAAAACAAAAGAATGAACTCGCAATAACAAAAGTATTGGCGTTTCAGTCTAT
>NW_013572926.1:2582-3327 GCF_000499745.2 Eimeria mitis | reverse complement strand
TTTAACGAAAACAAAAGAATGAACTCGCAATAACAAAAGTATTGGCGTTTCAGTCTATAAAAAAAAAAAAATACAAACAAAATGTAGAAGGGGGAGGAGGGGGGCCCCCCTGTATGCTGCTGGCTGGGTCTAGGGGGCCCCCAGGAGAAACAGATACACACGAGAGAGGCCCCTTGTTTTGTTTAGTGTTTGTTTGTAGCGTGCTTAGGGCAGCTGTAGCTGATGAGACAGTAGACAGCAGCAGCAGCAGCAGCAGCAGCAGCAGCTTTTAGTTTATACTACTCCTAGGGTACGGGTCAGAGGGGCCCCCTATTGGGGTGTATGCTGAGCTCGTTGCCAAAGAACTGCAGCAGCAGCAGCAGCAGCAGCAGCAACAGCAGCGATGCAGTAGGGGGTTTGGTGGCTGGGGAGGCTGAAAGGGGGTCTACGAGCCCCTGAAAAAGAGAAAAAGAATAAAAAAGTTTATTATATTATATTTAATTGAAGTGTGCAGAAGAGAGATAAAGAAAAAGTGCAGGTGAGCGAATGGCTCAGAGTGCGTCGAGACACCGTGTGGTCGCCGGCCTAGCTATCCATGTTTCTTTGTATGAATTTTTTTATTTTATTATTTTAATTTAATTTATTTATTTATATATATTAAAAAATAAAATTAATATTCATTAAAAACTACATATAAACACAGGCTGCAGCCCGCTGCTGCTCCGCCTCTATATAACACACACATCGACCGGGCGAGGCCACTGGT
>NW_013572926.1:0-778 GCF_000499745.2 Eimeria mitis | reverse complement strand
TATATATATATATATATATATATATATATACGATATAAACATATGCATATGCAGGTGCAACCATAAAACAGCTTTCTTAAAATATTGAAAAACAAAATTTTTTGTTTTTTTTTTCAATTTGCTTTTCATTGAAATTTTTTTTTTTATTTTTTTTATTTGGTGGCTGAGAGAAAAGAAAAAGGGGAATTTGAGTTTAAATAGAAAAAGAAAAATAAAGTGGAAATAGAAAGAAAAAAGAAAATTCATGAGCTGTATATACACCCCAAACTCCTACCTGAATTAGAACCATGAATTGTGCATGCATACACCTGAAATATATTATTATAAATAAAAAAAAATAAACTGTATATACACCTGAAAAATATCAATTATAAATAAAAAAAATTAACTGTACATACACCTGAAATATTTCATTTATAAATGATACACGACCTGCCCATACACCTGAAAAACCTTCACTTCCAATGAGTTACGAGCTGCCTATACACCTGGAACATATTTATTACAAGTATATACATACATGCATGCATGCATGCATGCATGTATGCATGTATGCATGCGTGCATGCATGCATGCGTGCATGCATGCATGCACTATAACTAAATTAACTTTACGTATACATGAACGCCTCCCCGCATACATGTATACATCTATCTATACATACATGCATATACATATACATACATATATATATACATACACATATAAATATATATATATATATATATATATATATACATATATATACATATATATATATATATATATATATATATAT
>NW_013572925.1:3578-4719 GCF_000499745.2 Eimeria mitis | reverse complement strand
CCGCTCCTTCTCTTCTCATCGCCTTCACGCTATTCAGGCGAGCTAAAGGACTCCAGCTGCAGCGGCTGCAGCAGCAGCAGCAGCGGCGCGGTGGGCCCCTACACCCTCCTCCCCGCTTCCTGGTTGCTGCTGCTGCTGCTTTTGCTGCAGCAGGAGTAGCAGCGAGCATCAGGAGGAGGCATACGTGTGGCTAGCAGGGAGTATTTGTTTGAGGAGAGGGTATTGACGAGGCAGCAGCAGTGTATTGTATGTGTGTTGTATGTAGAAAAATTTGTATTTATATTACATTTGAAGCGCTTGCATACACCTGAAACTGTAGGTGAAGATGTCAACGTTTCGCAGTGAGCCGATGGTGCGGGGCACCATGGTGCTGCCGTCTTCTCTGCCTGTAGCTCACGAAATCCTAGAGCGTATAGGGCGCCTGGGTGCAGTTCAGTTTGTAGATATGCAAGCGAACGCTTTGGTTCGTCCTTATAATAATTATATTCAGAGAATAGAAGAAATGGAGAGAATCATTCGTTTCTTACNGCTTTGGTTCGTCCTTATAATAATTATATTCAGAGAATAGAAGAAATGGAGAGAATCATTCGTTTCTTACAAGAGGAGATACGCTGTCTAGAGGCTAGCCCCGGCGCAGGGAGAGCAGCAGCAGCATCTGGTGCAGCAACAGCAGCAGCAGCAGCAGCAGCAGCACATGAAGGACCTCTTGTTGTTGTTGCTCCTGAGGGCGAGAAGAGTTTCTTAGAGAACGGCCAGGGTTATGTATTAGATAAAGTTGAGGAGGCATTGAGCCGGCTGTATGCACAGTTCGTGCTATTCAAAGGAAACAACACAAACCTGCAACAAGAGAAAAACGCAGCACTAGAAGAGCAGTGTGTGCTGCGGGTGGCGGTGCAGCAGCTGCAGGGTGGAGCAGCAGCAGCAGTGAAGGGTCCTTTATCTGCTGCTCGTGACGACAGTTTCTCAGACGGGGAGGATGCTCACACACTGCTGCAGCAGCAGCAGGCGCAGCAACAGCAGCAACAGCAGCAGCAGCAGCAGCAGCAGGAGACAGAACTAAGCCCAGGGCAGCAGCTGCCGCTGCAGCAGCAGCTCCCCCTGCAGCATCAGCTTTCTCTTGAGGATGGTTTGGGTTTAGGTT
>NW_013572925.1:3224-3478 GCF_000499745.2 Eimeria mitis | reverse complement strand
AGCAGCAGCAGCAGCAGCAGGAGACAGAACTAAGCCCAGGGCAGCAGCTGCCGCTGCAGCAGCAGCTCCCGCTGCAGCACCAGCTCTCTCTTGAGGATGGTTTGAGTATAGGTCTTGCGTTTCAGGGTACTAAGAATACACCGCAAGTTTCAGCTGTATCTGCAGTTTCAGGTGTCATCGCAACAGCAGATATATCTCGATACCAACGAACTTTATTTCGATCAACAAGAGGTAATGCATTTTCTTTTTTTCAG
>NW_013572925.1:1477-3124 GCF_000499745.2 Eimeria mitis | reverse complement strand
CTAAGAATACACCGCAAGTTTCAGCTGTATCTGCAGTTTCAGGTGTCATCGCAACAGCAGATATATCTCGGTATCAACGAACTTTATTTCGATCAACAAGAGGTAATGCATTTTCTTTTTTTCAATCTATTGAAGCTCCTTTCTCTGACCCAAAAACAACACAACAAATACATAAAAGTGTATTTGTTGTATACCACCAAGGAAGTACACAGTCTCTTCTCCACGAAAAAATTAAAAAAGTTGCAGATGCTTTCGGTGGGAATTGTTATGAATGGCCACAAACATTCAAAGCAGCAGAAGAAAGATTACAGGGTACGATGCTGCTCCTGCTGCTGCTGCTGCTGTTGCTGCTGCTGTTGCTGCTGCTGCTGTTGCTGCTGCTGCTGCTGCTGATGATGATGATGATGATGATGATGATGATGATGATGATGGTGAGATCGTGCTTGGTTTTTTTTTCTGGTTTTTCGCTGACTGTGTGTTTTCTTATACAACATATATATAAAATTTTACATAATATAAATATTATATTATGTATATATATATATATATATATATACATAAATATATATTTAATATAAAATATATTTATATTGTGCAGCTCTAACTGACGTAATAAGAGACAAAGAGAAGGCTCTGGCTGCATACGAACATTATTTTTTGGGTGAAATATCTACGTTGCTGGAGGTGCCGAGAGAGGGGGGGTCTTCATTGATTGAGGAATGGCGGATGTTTTGTCAGAAAGAGAAAGCAATATATGCGGCGCTCAACTGCTTCGAGGGTCTGCAAACCCTAAACCCTAAACCCTAAACCCTAAACCCTAAACCCTAAACACTAGAGAGGAGGGAGCAGCAGGCACATAAAGGAAACGAACTGTTGCTGCTCTTTTTGTTTTTATATTTAGCTTTACTTGTTGATGCTGCTGCTGCTGCTGCTGCTGCTGCATGCAGGGAGAGATATGACGCTGCGGTGCTCGTGTTGGATACCAAAAAGAAATGAAGAGAAAGTACGAAATATTCTGCGCTCTATGGAGGCAGAAAGAGAGGATCAGGTAACCTCAAACCCTAAACCCTAAACCCTAAACCCTCACTCAATACCCTAAACCCTAAACCCTCACTCAACACCCTAAACCCTAAACCCTCACTCAACACCCTAAACCCTAAACCCTAACTCAACACCCTAAACCCTAGACAGCGTAAACCCTAATACGCAGAAACCCTAATAAACCCTATCGTTGTTTTTCAGTTGTTGTTGTGTTGCTGCTCTTCTCTTCTGGCATTTCTTATGATTAATTTATTCCCTAATTAATTTATTTTATTTATTTTATTTATTTTATTTATTTATTTATTTATTTATTTTTATTAGGGTTCTGCGTTTCTGCTGACGGAGAAACATCTCCCCGCCGCGATGCCGCCGACGTATTTCAAGTCCACAGAGTTCACCGACCCCAGCCAGATGCTGGTGAGGAGCCATAAGTATAAAGTTTTTTGTTTTTTTTTTTTTTATTTATTATAATTAATTATAATTATTATAAAATAAAAATAAAACAAACGGAAATTAAATAAATAAATAGCGAGGAGAGATAATGCAGACGCCTTCAGAGTTTCTAGGAACGCTCCATTAAACTACGCAGCAGCAGCAGCTGCTGCT
>NW_013572925.1:244-1377 GCF_000499745.2 Eimeria mitis | reverse complement strand
ACAGAGTTCACCGACCCCAGCCAGATGCTGGTGAGGAGCCATAAGTATAAAGTTTTTTGTTTTTTTTTTTATTTTATTTATTATAATTAATTATAATTATTATAAAATAAAAATAAAACAAACAGAAATTAAATAAATAGCGAGAAGAGATAATGCAGACGCCTTCAGAGTTTCTAGGAACGCTCCATTAAACTACGCAGCAGCAGCAGCTGCTGCAACAGCAGCAGCAGCAGCAGCAGCAGCAACAGCAGCAGCAGCAGCAGCAGGAGGAGCAGCTGGGTGTGTGTGTTGTGTGTTGTTGTTGGGGTGTATATACAGGTGGATACATACGGTGTTCCTCGCTACGAGGAGGCGAATCCAGCATTTCTTACATCAGTTACATTTCCTTTTTTATTTGGTGTTATGTATGGAGATGTAGGGCATGGGGGTATAGTATTGTTGCTAGGTTTATATTTAATATTATTTAATAATAAAATAAAACAAAAAGGATGGTTGTTCTCTAGCTTTCTTCCTTTTCGTTATATGCTTACTCTTATGGGTTTCTTTGCTTTTTATGTTGGTTTTCTTTATAATGATGTATTTGCCTTGGGGGTAGATATCTTCGGCTCTAAATGGACGGAAAAAGGCGCAGAAAACCTCAGTGGAGCTATACGCATGCAGCAAGTGGTGAGCTTATATATATATATATATTTTTTTTTTTTTATTAGTTTATTAATATTTTTAATATTAATTTTATTATTATTGTTTTGTTAGCTTATGTTTTTTTTTATTAGCTTTATTAATATTAATATTAATATTAATATTAATATTAATATTATTATTTTGTTTATGTTTTTTTTTGTTGGTGGTGATATATGCTGGTGATGATGATCATCATGTTGGTGATTATTTTTATTTTTATTTTTATTTTTAATTTTAATTTTAATATTTTTATATTAATATATTAATATTAATATATTAATATTATTATATTAATATTATTATATTAATATTATTATATTAGTATTATTGAATATGATGATGCTTAATGATGGTGACGATGCATGCAGTTTCCGTTGCTATTGCTGCTGCTGCTGCTGCTGCTGCTGCTGCAGTTGCTGCAGTAATTTTTCTTCCGACAGTGTATATAGTTT
>NW_013572925.1:0-214 GCF_000499745.2 Eimeria mitis | reverse complement strand
ATATATATATATATATATATATATATATATATATATATATATATATATATGTGTGTGTTGCAGGGTGAGGATCCGTATCCTTTCGGCATAGATCCAGGTTGGAAGGGTGCAACGAACGAGTTGCTGATGACGAATTCAATAAAAATGAAGTTATCTATATTGGTGGCAGTAATACATATGGGTGTGGGTGTATGTATGAAGGGTTTGAATTCTA
>NW_013572924.1:3376-4630 GCF_000499745.2 Eimeria mitis | reverse complement strand
AATATAATATAATATATTTATATATATAATATAATATAATATATTTATATATATAATATAATATAATATAATATACTAACAAAATAAAAAACAAAGAAAATAATTTATGTTTTTTTTTTGTTTAGTTTATTTCTCTTCTCTATAATAATATAATAATATAATAATATAATATAAATAAATAAAATAAAAAATAAAAAATAAAAAAACAAAGATATAAATTATTTTTATTTTTTTTTTGTTTATTTAATATAATATAACTTAATATAATATAAAATAAAAAACAAAACACAAAAGAAATAAATTTATATTCTTTTTTTTTGTTTAGTTTGTTTTATATAATATAATAATATAATATAATATAATATAATTAAATAAAATAAAAAACAAAAGACAAATAAATAATATATCTTTTTCTTTTTTTTTGTTTAGTTTATATAATATAATATAATATAATAAAATAAAAAACAAAAGACAAATAAATAAAGAAATAAACTATCTCCTTTTTTTTGTTTAGTTAGTTTTATTTAATATAATAATATAATATAATATAATAAAATAAAAAACAAAAGACAAATAAATAATATATCTTTTTCTTTTTTTTTGTTTAGTTTATATAATATAATATAATATAATAATATAATAAAATAAAAAACAAAAGACAAAGAAATAAACTATCTTTTTCTTTTTTTTTGTTTTGTTAGTTTCCATACACATCCCCCAACAAGACAAAGAGCAAATAAACCTAAAACAACACCAATCACAATACCTGTTATATTATGTGTATTATCTCCTGCTGTTGCTGCTGTTGCTGCAGCAGCAGGAACAAAGAGTCCCCCTGTAGCAGCAGGAGCAGCAGCAGCAGCAGGAGTTGCTGCCGTTGCCGCAGCAGCAGGTGCTGCTGCAGCAGCAGCAGGTGCTGCAGCAGCAGCAGCAGGAGCAGCAGCAGCAGCAGGAGACAGATTAGCTGTTAGGTTTGTCTGCGGTGTATTCAACGCAAAGGGCCCCGAGAGGGCCTGCTGGGCCCCCCCCATGAGGGTGCCAGCAGCAGACCCCAGCAGCGCGCTGCCGATGCCTGCTAGTATACCTTTCTGCTGCAGCTGCAGCACAGAAGCAGCAGCAGCAGGAGCAGGTGCTGCTGCTGCTGCTGCTGCTGCTGCTGCAGCAGAAGAGGGGTTTGCTGCTGCTGGAAATGGAGATGTTGGGGGACTTAATACACCAGATAGAGATGAGCCACGTACACGCAGAGACATCTTA
>NW_013572924.1:3211-3276 GCF_000499745.2 Eimeria mitis | reverse complement strand
CTTCATCCGTCTCAACAAAAGCATTCAGTTCTATGGGGGTGAGGGGGCCGAAAGAGAGGGGATCG
>NW_013572924.1:2148-3111 GCF_000499745.2 Eimeria mitis | reverse complement strand
GCTGCTGCTGCTGCTGCTGCTGCTGCTGCTGCTGCTGCTGCTGCAGCAGCTGCTGCTGCTGCTGCTGGTGATCATGGTTGCTGTAGGGGTGTATAGGGGAAAGCACTATATCAGGTGCTGCGTCTGGCTGCATGTCTTGCGCATGCAGATCCAAGAAGTTGCTGCTGCTGCTGCTGCCGTTGCTGCTGCTGCTGCTGCTGCTGCTGCTGCTGCTGCTGCTGCTGTCTTGGTCTTCTATGGGGGCGTTGAGGGCCTCTATGTCTGCTTCATCCGTCTCAACAAAAGCATTCAGTTCTATGGGGGTGAGGGGGCCGAAAGAGAGGGGATCGGCAGCTGCTGCTGCTGCTGCTGCTGCTGCTGCTGGTGCTGCTGCTGCTGCTGCTGCTGCTGGTGCAGCTGCTGCTGCTGGTGCTGCTGGTGCTGCTGGGGTTGCTGGGGTTGCTGCTGCAGCAGAAGGGGTGTACGCGCTGCTGCTGCTGCTGCTTATGTATATACAGTATATACTGAAAGACACAAACGCAGCAGCAAAACTGCTGCGGGATATCATCTTCTTATGCTGCTGCTGCTGCAGCAGCAGCAGCAGCAGCAGCAGCAGCAGCGAGAGGGAGAGGGAACTGCAGCAGCAGCAGCAGCAGCAGCAGCAGCAACAGCAGGAGCTGCAGCAGAAAAAAGAAACAGAGATGTTTATAAGGTTTATGTTTAGGGGTTTTTGTTGTTTTGGGGTGTATAGACAGCTCGTATACTGCAGCAAAAGAAAAGGAGACTGAAGCCCTGCTGCTCGTGCTGCTGCTGCTGCTGCTGCTGCTGCTGCTGCTGCTGCTGGCGATGAGAGAAAGAAGCAGATCTGCGGCAAATATAGATTTCTTCGTTTTCTTTATTTATATATTTCTTCTGTTTGTTTTATTTATATAAACATAAAACAAACAAACAACAAAAGAAAAAACAACAGAAACACAAACAGCT
>NW_013572924.1:1813-2125 GCF_000499745.2 Eimeria mitis | reverse complement strand
GGCTCAAGGTCTCGCCGCTGCTGCTGCTGCTGCGCCCGTGCCGTTGCTGCTGCTGCTGCTGCTGCTGCTGCTGTTGCTGCTGCTGCTGTAGATTGCCTTCTTTTTGGTTTTTTTAATTAAAATAAGTGAAATATATAACTACAAATATATAAAAAAATATATTTTTTTTTTTCTCAACAAATACACGCAAACTATGATGAGCAGCAGCAGCAGCAGCAGCAGCAGCAACCGCAGCAGCAGCAGCAGCAGCAGCAGCAGCAGCAGCTAGTCTCGTCTGTTGTTCTTTCTTGTTTCAGTATGATAAAGGTATTG
>NW_013572924.1:0-1765 GCF_000499745.2 Eimeria mitis | reverse complement strand
TTATATTGATTTATTTTATTTTATTTTATATATTTTATTATTTTATTTTAATATAATAAATTATTTAAGCAAAAAACAGCAGCAACAGAAGAAGGGTTTGGGTGCTGCAGCCGACGAGACCAATGGGCACGCAAACCCTAAACCCTAAACCCTAAACCCTAAACCCTCAAAAAAACCCTAAACCCTAAACCCTAAACCCTAAACCCTTTATAAAGTATTTTTCTATCATCTTACTGAGCTAGGCCCCAAAGTATCGACTCTATATTTCTCCTTGTCTCCGGCTAAGTGTCTAGGGTTTAGGGTTTAGGGTTTAGGGTTTAGGGTTTAGGGTTTAGGGTTTAGGGTTTTTGCGGTGTATGTACACCCTGGCATTCGCTGTTTCAGGTAAACAAAAGGAATACAAATACAACTAAACAAACATAATAAGGAAATTTTTATTTTATTTTATTTTATTTTATTTTATTTTATTTTATTTTATTTTATTTTATTTTATTTTTTTTGTTTATAACAAAATAAACTTCTTTGTTTTCTCTTTATCTCTGCTGCTGTGTTTTGCTGCTGTTCTCGTTTTGTCTTCACCTTAAAAAACCCCAAATTGCGATGCAGCAGCTAGCTGTGACGAACACACCAGCTAGCTGTAGCTAGCTGTGGCTAGCTGTAGCTAGCTGTAGCCACCAGTACCTAGCTGCAGCTAGCTGTAGCTAGCTAGCTGTAGCTAGCTAGCTGTAGCTAGCTAGCTGTAGCTAGCTGTAGCTGGCTAGCTGTAGCTAGCTGTAGCTAGCTGTGGCTAGCTGTAGCTAGCTGTAGCTAGCTGTAGCTAGCGGGATGTACGTAGCTGCGTACGTAGCTGCGGCTAGCTGGTGTTGACGAGGCTAAACCCTAAACCCTAAACCCTAAACCCTAAACCCTAATGTTCAGACATTGAAGCTGTCGGGTGTATTGGGAGGTTCTTCGGCGGGAGGAGCGGCCTGCGCCACACAGATAACAAAAGCAAACCCTAAACCCTAAACCCTAAACCCTAAACCCTAAACCCTAGTACACAGCCCCGAGCTTGTCTCTGCATGCATCAGCAAACCGCAGCTGCAACTGGCATCTGTTGTTGGTGTTTAGGAAACAGCAGCTTGAGGGTTTAGGGTTTAGGGTTTAGGGTTTGTTGTGTATATATATAATTGAGGGTTTAGGGTTTAGGGTTTGTTGTGTATATAGCGTTGTGTATATAGGGTTTAGGGTTCGTTGTGTATATGGGGTTTAGGGTTTAGGGTTTAGGGTTTAGGGCTTACGGTTTGTTGTGTATATAGGGTTTAGGGTTTGTGTTGCATATAGGGTTCAGGGTTTAGGGTTTGTGGTCTATCTAGGGTTTAGGGTTTAGGGTTTAGGGTTTAGGGTTTACGTTTTGTTCTGCATTATTTATTTGGTTGTTTTCTGCGTCTGGCTGTTGGCTTCTTTGTGTTGCTCTCGATATTCTTCTTCCTAGGGGGCCCCCATTTATAAAGTTTTTTAGGGGTTTGTTGCTGCTGCTGCTGCTGCTGCTGGGGCCCCCCTGCTGCTGCTGCTGCTGCTGCTGCTGCTGCTGCGGTATTATATAATAACCACCAAATGATTCCTTAGGAACAAACTTCAGGCTTGATGTGTTTGTTAGCACCCCTGTACACATACAAATATATATATATATATATATATATACATATATATATGTATATATATATATATATATATACATATATATATATATGTGGATAAATAAATATAAATAAATATATATATA
>NW_013572923.1:734-2851 GCF_000499745.2 Eimeria mitis | reverse complement strand
TGCAGCGCGGAGCCCCAGGCGCATGCACAGACCCCATCAACTACAACAACACAACGCCCGCATGTTGCTGCTGCTGCTGCTGCTGCTGCTGGTGCTGCAGCTGCTGCTGCTGCTGCTGCTGCTGGGGGCAGAGTGTGGGGCGTCCACAGCAGCAGCAGCTCGCGCTGCAGCAGCTCCCGCAGCGCAGCAGCAGCATGCGGCACCTCTCTTGAAACCCGCAGCAGAGGAGGAAGCCGAATCCAGTTGCTGCTGCTGCTGCTGCTGCTGCTGCTGATGCTGCTGCTGCTGCTGCTGCTGACGCGGCGTGCTGCTGCTGGGGGCTGCGAGGGAGAGCAGCTGAGCCGCAGCAAATGCAGCAGCAGCCGCGACAGCAGCAGCTGGGCCCCCTCACTGAGGGGCCCCTCTTCTATTGCTTCTTGTTTCACAGCAGCAGCACTTGCTGCTGCTGCTGCTGCTGCTGCTGCTGCTGCTGTGTCTGTGTCTGCTGCTGCTGCTGAAGCCGTTGCTCCTGCTGCTGCTGCTGGGTTTGTTTCCTCCTTCACAACAGCAGCAGCAGCCAGAGGAGTAGCAGCAGTCGCATCTGCTGCTGCTGTTGCTGCTGCTGCTGTTGTTGCTGCTGCTGCTGTTGCTGCTGCTGCTGCAGGCCTGGGAGCTCCCAATAGTACCCCCAACCTGCGCATGCATTGCTGCTCCTCCGGCAGCAGCAAATGCTGCAGCGCAGCAGCAGCAGCAGCAGCAACACAGAGACGAATAGGCAGCAGCAACCGCAGCGTCGGCATCCCCCTGCTGCTGAGGCTTCCTAAAGGAAGGCCTGCTGCTGCGCATGCAACAGCAACTGCATCTACTGCTGCTGCTGTTTCTGCTGCTGCTGCTGCTGGGGCTGGAGCTGCAGCAGCAGCAGCAGCAGCAACAGCAGCAGCAGCAGCACGCGGCTGCTCCCATGGGAGCGGCCGCCTACGCGGCAGCAGGGCTTGAGCTGGGGGGCCCCCTGCTGCTGCTGCGGGGGCCCCCGCTGCTGCTTGGGGGCCCCCCGCTGCTGCTGGGGGGCCCCCAGCAGCAGAGTGGTCATTGTCTTCTGTTAGATCAATCACAGCAGACCCTAAACCCTCAGCTGTTGGGGGGGCCCCCCTGCTTGGGGGGCCCCCCTGGGGGCCCCTCGGGGGGCCCCCCTGGGGCCCCCATGAGGAGCGCTTGGGGGCCCCTAGGGGGCTGGTGAAGAAATCCTTGAGGGAGCTCTGAACCCTTCTGCTGCTGTTGCTGCTGCTGCTGCTGCTGCTGTTGCTGCTGCTGCTGCTGCTGCTGCTGCTGCTGCTGGAAGACATTCCCCCCTCTGCAGCAGAACACTAGAAAAGGAAGACGAGGGTTTGGTGGCCATCGCGAGCGTTTCAGCTCTCAAAAATTAGGGTTTAGGGTTTAGGGTTTAGGGTTTAGGGTTTAGGGTTTAGGGTGTGTGCATTGCTGCCGTAGAGGGGCCCCTAACAACACCCCGGGCTTCGAGTTTCGGGTTTAGGGTTTAGGGTTTAGGGTTTAGGGTTTGGTGTTATATTCCTTTACGTTTTCTATTACATAAAGAAGAAAAAAATGTATTATAATTTACGGCTAATAAATTAGGGTTTAGGGTTTAGCGCCTAGGGTCTAGGGTTTAGGGTTTAGGGTTTAGGGTTTAGGGTTTAGGGTTTAGGGTTTAGGGGTGGGCCCTGTGGGGCTGAGTGCTTGGGGCCCCGGGGATCCTTCGCCGCTACCATTCAAGGGTTTAGGGTTTAGGGTTTAGGGTTTAGGGTTTAGGGTTTATAAGATATTTTTGTGATTATATGATAAGCAAGCAGAGCTCGTCGCTCCTCCTCCACGTTCATTGCCTACCGGGACCTCCTAGGGTTTAGGGTTTAGGGTTTAGGGTTTAGGGTTTAGGGTTTGTGACTGAAGATGTATCTGCGTTTCTACTTAAACGAGAAGGGCCAGCGTGTTTACACTTTGGCGGTGAGTACAACCCAAGGGTATATAATATAAAAGTATTTAGGGTTTAGGGTTTAGGGTTTAGGGTTTAGGGTTTATTAGGGTTTAGGGTTTATGGGGTGTACGCGCAGACCCACTCCCCCACGGGCCAGCCAACCCTCTCT
>NW_013572923.1:0-687 GCF_000499745.2 Eimeria mitis | reverse complement strand
CCACCGCGTAGCCCTCAAAAAACGCTTCGGCCTGCTACCCACACAGAGGCCCCCACTACAGTACTAGGGGCCCCCCTGCACTACTAGGGGGCCCCCCTTCGGTACTAGGGGGCCCTCCTTCGGTACTAGGGGGCCCTCGTGCAGTACTAGGGGGCCCCCTTCAGTACTAGGGGGCCCCCTTCGGTACTAGGGGGCCCCCTTCGGTCCTAGGGGGCCCCCTTAGGTACTAGGGGGGCCCCCTGCAGTACTAGGAGAGCGGGGGGGCCCACAGTACTAGGGGGCTCTTTGAGGGTCCCTTAGAGTATTGCAGGGGCCCCCAAGCGTGTGGGGGCCCCTGCATTTCAGTTGGACCCTAGTGGGCCCCAGGGGGCCCCCATGGGGGGCCCCCATGGGGGGCCCCTGTGGGGGGCTGTGGGGGTATTTATAAATCATGTAGGGGACCGGTGGGGGCCCCCGTAGCCCGGGGGCCCCCCGGGGCCCCCCGAGCAGCGGGGGGCCCCCAGGAGTGTTTATAGGGGCCCCTGAGGGTTCAGTTTTGGCGGAGAGGGGCCCCCTCGAGCCGGTGAGAGATAGAGGGACTTTGGGGGCCCCTGGGGCCCCCACCTTTCTTTACTAAACAGCTTTATGATGCCGCCGATATCTTATACGCTAGGGTTTAGGGTTTAGGGTTTTGGGTATATATATATA
>NW_013572922.1:4121-4542 GCF_000499745.2 Eimeria mitis | reverse complement strand
TATATATATAAATTTCTCCTTTCACTGCCGTGTGTGGGGTGGTGTATGTACACCCCAACGTAGGGGTTTTGTCTCCTCGGCAAGAAAGGAGACAAAAAATAAAATAAAAATAAAATTTTGTCTTTATGTTTGTCTCTTTTGTTTGTTTCTTTTGTTATATAGAGAAAAAAAAACAAATAGAAAGGAGACAGAGAAACAACAAAGGAGACAGAAGAAATAAGTAAGAGAAAAAAGGAGACACACACACACACACACACACACACAACGGAGACAGTATAATAAACAAATAAATAAATAAATAAATAAACAAATAAATAAACAAAGAGAGAGAGAGATACATAAAGGAGACAAATATATAAATAGACGGAGACAGTGTAGTAACAAAAAAGGAGACAGGAGACAGAGAGAGAGACAGAAGCAA
>NW_013572922.1:3747-4090 GCF_000499745.2 Eimeria mitis | reverse complement strand
TATATATATATATATATATATATATATATATATATATATATATATGTATGTATATATATATATATATATAATATATATATATAACATATATATAAAGAAATAAATAAAAGTAAAGAGAAGAGAGAAAATATTATAAGAACTAATAACAAAAGAAAAAAATATTCAGACACACAGAGACTCTCCGTGTCTTTCATATGCATGCATGCATGCATGCGTGGCTGCTGCATGCATTGCTGCTGCATGCATGCATGCATGCGTGGCTGCTGCATGCATGGGTGCTGCATGCATGCATGCATGCATGCATGCATGCATGCATGCATGCATGCATGCAGCAGCCCCAAAG
>NW_013572922.1:3201-3647 GCF_000499745.2 Eimeria mitis | reverse complement strand
ATATATATATATATATATATATATATATATATATATATATATATATATATATGTAATATATATATGTAACATATATATAAAGAAATAAATAAAAGTAAAGAGAAGAGAGAAAATAGTATAAGAACTAATAACAAAAGAAAAAAATATTCACACACACAGAGACTCTCCGTGTCTTTCATATGCATGCATGCATGCATGCATGCATGCAGGGCTGCTGCATGCATTGCTGCTGCATGCATGCATACATGCGTGGCTGCTGCATGCATGCATGCATGCGTGGCTGCTGCATGCGTGGCTGCTGCATGCATGGGTGCTGCATGCATGCATGCATGCATGCATGCATGCATGCAGCAGCCCCAAATGCAGCATATATATGCATGCATGAGAGAAGCAAGAGGAGACAGCAGGAGACTGTGGGGTGCAGCGGCGATCCCAACAACCGATCC
>NW_013572922.1:2617-3132 GCF_000499745.2 Eimeria mitis | reverse complement strand
TGCTGCTGCTGCTGCTGCTGCTGCTGCTGCTGCTGCTGTTGTTGCTGCTGCTGCTGCTGCTGCTGCTGCTCACGCAGCCAAGCGTGGGGTGTCTCCGTTTGCGTTGGGGTGTACTGCCCGCCAGAGGAGACGGTAAGCCTCATGGCTGTTGAGGTCTTTGCCTTGCTGCTGCTGCTGCAGCAGCAGCAGCTGCTGCTGCTGCTGTTGCTGCTGCTGCTGCTGCTTGGCAGCAGCAGCAGAACCGTAGGCGTACACTATGGCCCCACACACTGCCTGCGAGCAGCAACAGAGACAGAGGAGACACAAGGAGACGGCAGCAACAAAACAAAAATAAATAAATATAAATAGAGAAAAAGAGACAGAGACAAAAAAAAAAAAGAAAAACAAAAGGAGACAGACAGGGTAGTGAGAGACAGAAAGGAGACACAAAAAGGAGACACAAAAACAAACAGAAAATATTACAAAACAAAAAAAAAAAAACATAATTAGGGTTTAGGGTTTAGGGTTTAGGGTTT
>NW_013572922.1:1580-2591 GCF_000499745.2 Eimeria mitis | reverse complement strand
AAAAAAAAAAAAAAAAAAAAAAAAAAAAAAAAAAAAAAAAACGAGCATACACCACAACCAGTTTATTTATAGAGATAAAGGAGACACTAGACACTAAAAAGTACAAGAAATAAAAGGAGACAAAAAAAACAAAAGGAAACAAAATAAAGCGGAAGGAGACAGAAGAAAAGGAGACAAAATAAAGTAGGGGGAGACAAAAGAAAAGGAGACAAAAGAAAAGGAGACAAAAGAAAAGGAGACAAAATAAAAGGAGACAAAATAAATGAAAACACAAAAGGAAACACAATAAAAGGAGACAGAAACGGGGAGACAAAAGAAAAGGAAACAAAAGAAAAGGAGACAAAAGAAAAGAAGACAAAAGACAAGGACACAAAAGGAGACAAAAGAAGAGGAGACAAAAGGAGACAAAAGAAAACAAAAAATATAAAAGGAGACAAAAGAAAAGGAGACAAAACAAAACAAAACAAGGCAAAAGGAGACAAAATAAGGGGAGACAAAAGAAAAGAAACCAAAAGAAAACAAAACAAAATAAAAGAAAACAAAACAAAACAAAATAAAACAAAAAAACAAAAGGATACAAAAACGGAGACAAAAGAAGAGGAGACAAAAAAAGAAACAAAACAAAACAAAAAAATAAAAAAAATAAAAAAAAAAGGAGACGAACAACTGCAGCAGCGAGGGCCTTTGTGGGGTTGAGGCACTGCGCCGTCTGTCTCTCGCAATAAAATAAATGAGATAATACTATCACCAATGCCATACGTACAGCCTGCAGCAGCAGCAGCAGCAGCAGCAGCAGAAGCAGCAGCAGCAGCAGCAGCAGCAGCAGCAGCAGCAGCAGCAGCAGTAACAGGAGCCGTGGTTAATGAAGGGAGCAACTGCAGCAGCAGCAGCAGCAGCAGCAGCAGCAGCAGCAGCAGCAGCAGCAGCAGCAGCAGCAGCAGTAGCAGTAGCAGCAGCAAGAGCTGTAGTTAGCGAGGAGAGCAACTGCAGCAGCACCACCACCACCGCCAC
>NW_013572922.1:959-1501 GCF_000499745.2 Eimeria mitis | reverse complement strand
CAGCAGCAGCAGCAGCAGCACCACCACCACCAGCAGCAGCAGCAGCAGCAGCAGCAGCAGCAGGTGTATATACAGCTGAGTATATGATATTTACTTTGAGTACACCGGCGGAGACAGAACCAAAATTTTTTAAAAATTTCCACAAAACGCCCGAACGAATCAGAGAACACACAAATAAACCCAGCAGACAGCAAGCTATAACCTAAAAAAAAATAAATATATAAATATATAAATAAATAAATAAATAAATATATAAATAAATAAATAAATAAATATATAAATAGATAAATAAATAAATTAATTAATTAATTAATTGGTTAGTAGAGGGAGAAGGGGATAGGAGACATACACACTAACACACAGCAGCAGCAGCAGCAGCAGCAGCAGCAGCAGAAGCAGAAGCAGCAGCAGCAGCAGCAGCAGCAGAAGCAGAAGCAGCAGCAGCAGCAGCAGCAGCAGAAGCAGCAGCAGCAGGAGTGGATGCTGTCTCTGTAGAGATAAAACGAAGGCAACAAGCAAACTGAAAAAGGAGACAGAAAAAA
>NW_013572921.1:3924-4454 GCF_000499745.2 Eimeria mitis | reverse complement strand
ATGGCCTACACGGGTGCACGCGGATGTTTTCACTCTGAAGCCACTGCACCTTCTATCTTAGACCTGTCCCTTCCAAACTGTGTCGCATGTTGGGAGCCGATTTTGATGTTGCTGCTTACGGGCAAAGTAGGTGACGTTTTCACCCTTGCCGGTCTGCGCAAAGTTGAGGTATTTGCAAATGGCTCTAACTCTACCTGGAAGATATTAACAAGCTTAGCGAAAGCTGTACACACCCAAAGGACGGGTGCATGGTGCTTCGAAGAAACCATCATCTCCACACTGAATCTTGTATAATTCATTCCGGGTATCTAGTGAGCTGAAGACCATTGAGCAACTCACTTTATCAGGGGTGGCTATCAGTGATAACAAAAAATCTTCTGGGGATTTTCTGGTTTCAGCGCCCTCTAAGACTGGTAATGGTCCTGGCCACTCCTCGCGTAGCCGCTGCGTGTTTCAGTGCAACCTCGCAGATGTTGAAGCTGTCGAGGCTGTAGGAAAAAGACGCTCTTGCGGAAGCTTTCCGCATCCGG
>NW_013572921.1:0-3885 GCF_000499745.2 Eimeria mitis | reverse complement strand
ATTGGTCTGATTAGGGCTTCTCAAGCGGCGTAGTATCGAAGCACTACGCCGTAAACTTGGAAATCAAGGCAGCTGCAAATGTGTTACGGACATCTAAGTGGTTTACAGCTCAAGCTGCCGCTTTGAGGAAAACCTGTCAATTTTCGGTTCAGTTGTAAGCCAGTGCACGCCAGCCATAATATGGAAACAGTGTTTGCTCGGCACCAAAGGCTGTTGATGAGAACAATTGTCTTTTTATTGATGCTGGAAAGATCCAAAGACAACAGCAATGGCATTGCAGGTGCTGCCGGAAAACGTTCCAAATCGGCTGCTCAAGAGGGTAAATAAGGAATTCGTTGCTGACTAAAACTTGGTCAGAAATGATGCGGCGTTCCGCTCCCGTGCCTGAGAGAAAGGTTGTTGGCCTCGTGTTGGTGGTTCCCTCGCATATCTGCTTTTGCCAGACACGCTTGTTTGGCTCTGATATGTGGCTGATCGAGGTGGAACGGCTGTGTGTGACCTGATTGATGGAGCTGCAGCATTGGTCACCAATAAATAGCCTTTGTTTAGGCGGTTTGTTCGCTGCTAAGTGAACAAACCCCGGATGTTTTCTCTCGTGAAACGAGGCTCATGCTGTGCACGAAAGCAGATCTATTCAAGCAGCCGGAATTTTTTTAACTCGCATTCACCGCCCGCATGATGAACAGCCAATCTCCCCCTTCTTAGAACCATCCCTTCAGTAGTGTTGTTCACCACATATGCTGCATGGTCTGACTGGAAAACTTGGGGTTCGTTGATTGTCGTTTGCAATTTCCATTGCTGGTCTGACAAGCTCAGAGTCCCGTTTCAGGCGGAGACCACATGAACCCCATCTAGGCTGCGCTGGGTTCAGGCGCAGCGCGTACTGCATCGCCTAACGACGCGTACCTATGCCGGTTCTTGGGTACTGTGAACTTATGCCAGAACTCAATGCCATAACTCAATGGGTCCTGAATGTGCATTGCTAGGCAACATTGGAATGGCTAGTCAGCTAGTCAGAGCGGCGACACCCTTCGAACTGAAGCAAAAAAGCAAGCCAACAGTTAGGTTGCACCGCAAATGCTCGACCAATCATACGAGCCTACGCGCATATGGTACAAGCATACCACTGTGCTACGGTCACATGCATGGGGGGCTTGCTGCAAGCCGGTGAAGCTGTACTCAGGCATGACGAATCCCCTATTGGATTCTCGAGCCGACAAGTTTCCAAGGTGCAAATGAAGCGCATTGCGTGTGGCCAAGGTTATATAAAAAACATGATTACAGGGGCAGCCCAAATGGATGGTACTATTTTAGTTGTTTCTGCAACTAGCATAATATACTAAAAAATACCACTTTGGTACAGTGTGTAATGTCGTTGCAAATCACATGTGTAATAAAGATTATTCACTGGAATAGTATAAGTGATAAAAATACTTTACGATAAATGTCCTAGTAAATTGCGTTCGCTTTTGGTCCCCTTTTTTGTATCCTTGCATTTCACTACTGCTTGCCATACGTCGAGCGTAAGATAAGACAAAGCATCTTTTGCTGTTCATAGAGTCACAGCCTTAACCAATTCGCGGGCCGTGCTGGGTGCCAACGAGCTAACCAACGGAAAGCCGATTCACAAGCCGATATGCCCACGGGTAGTAAGATGACTGTATTCTTTATCCAGGTTCTCCAGGCTTGTAATCGCATTTCAAACGGTGCGACAACTTAGTTACAGAGGCATCGTCGCGGTGTCCTCAGCACGCCTCATACCCAATAACTGATTCGCCTGCGGTACAACGCCGTTGCCCATTTAACCAGCTGTGTCGCTGCACCCACTCAGTAACCCTTCTTGGCGATGGCCAAGCATTTTTCAAGACCTGACCGTAAGCTTCTCTGACGGCATGGAAATCCTTTACATCGCATTTACGGCATTCGATGCGTTCACTAAATTGCCTCACNCTTCTCTGACGGCATGGAAATCCTTTACATCGCATTTACGGCATTCGATGCGTTCACTAAATTGCCTCACCTCATCCCAACCTGTGCATGTTTGCCAACACCAAATTCTTCGTTCGTCAACCCCTACTACACGCAAAGCTACATGCACGTCTACACAGGGACCACTAAAAGCAAATACCTCCATGAATGTAACGAGGGCCCTTTCCGGCTCCAATAAAAGCAATCAGAAGTGCCACCTCTGGCAACGAGCGAACTATGAATGATGCGCCGCGAAGCGCGAACTCCGCAACTGTAATATCACACACAAAGAGCTGATCAGGCAGATACCATCGGAGTTAAATTGAACTTTGGGGAGTTTGCTGCCCCCAAGTTCCCAATCTGACAATATACGCTAACCATCGTCCGCTTGGGGAAAGGACGTTCGTCAAGGTTGCAAAGTTCAAAGGCCTCGAAGGACACCACCTGGTGTTTTCCGGGCGCTTGAATGCAGAGAGCAAACTGAAGCTAGCGAAAAACCTGCAAAGCAAGTGACTGCGTGTACAATCACATGCTGGACCTTAAAACGTGCAAACTACAACGGTTTTAATAGCATGCACAATTGTGAGCGCAGTGGGTCGGAAAACTGTGCTGGTTCCTAGCTTATCGAGGCACGGACAGGTGTACGTAGAGTAACGCAAGGGTCATCCCCTCTACGACGAACCCGGTCCTCGACAGTGATGCCTGCTGAATCAATGGTTCACCGCTGACAGAGGGGTTAGTCAGCATGATTGTCAAGCAGGTCTGGAAACTCTTGAAGAATTTGGAAGCCGCCTATCCTGTGCATCCTCCTGGGCTCCAGCAGACGCACAATAAGCTGCGCCCACCTCTTTGGGACTTTTGAAGCTTCCAACTGCGGAATCAGATCTTGAGAACGTTTCCTACTATCCAATAGCTGCTTTGATAGGCTTGCTGCTTGTTCCGCCCAGTCCAGCCCCTCCACAACTCCGTAGGGGTGGTCATAACCCGTGTAGAGCTGGTATAGAAGAATCCCTAGGCCCCACATGTTTACTTTAGCTTCAGCTACAAAGGCGCTACTGTGGGCATAATGCGACATTACAGCAGGTTCTTGTTGCAATGCCACACTGCCCCTTAAGGGGGATATCTCCTCTCCGAAAGGAGCGCCGCTCCCAAAATTCCCCAAGAAAAAAGAACCGTCTTCACGCAAAAACAAGGAGTCCCAGTCAAGCTGCAGATGACCAACTCCTGAAAGCTCGACTTTTATCACTATCTGCAACAAACGCGAGGCGATGTAATCCCGCGCCTTTTGCTCGACTTCCCTTGCTGTATATCTCAGACATCCGAGGTCCCCAACAACCTTTTCCATCAATGATACAGTATTATATACCTTTAGGTGCCGTTCCAAATGAGTTCGGTCGAGACCAGATATTTCGCCAGTGTAGAGTGCAACTTTTATGCCCTTCTGGGAGGCCGCCAACTCACCCGGAGTGTTACCGCAAGCCTGCAGCATTGATTCCTTCTCCTCCGCAGCCGCCAAGCCCATCGCTTGATAAATATCCTCTTCCTCCAAATCTGGTCCCTCCTCCATATGAATGATGGGGATATTAAGGGAATACTCCTCCTTCGTCACGACGTCTTCGACGTTCACCACCAAATTCCAGCGGTAATAAGTCACAACCTCAGAAATGCGAAGAGTGTCAGGCAAGCGCCTGTCCGAAACGGCCCAGTTTAGCGGTTTCCAATTATGAACTGAAATATTCATTCCAACCAGGGAGTCGCTAGAGCCGTTCGAAAGAGCCTGAGCAACGTTACGCTGATACGAGGCAACTGTTTCACTCTTCAACTCACCCCACGACAATTTGGAGACCCAAGCAGCTAGCGCTTCTTTGCCCTCCTTAAGCTTCAAAGGAAGCGTTTGTTCAAAGTGTTCAAGCGAAG
>NW_013572920.1:2153-4454 GCF_000499745.2 Eimeria mitis | reverse complement strand
ACAATCACGGCAGCAATGCCGTGCTCGTTGTGAAGTGAGTGAGGGTTATATGAACAGTGAAAGTGACTGTCAGTTCTTATTGATATACTTTGAATATAACATTGGCGAAAGCATTAAGCATTCTTTATAGAGTGACCATTGGTATGATTATAGGAGAGGGTGGCTTCTGCCTTGGTGCAAAAGCTATTTGCATCAGGCTACGCTGTCTCCTCTCCCAGCCCGAAAGGCCGCAGTGCCTGCTCTACTGGGGTTGAAAAAACAACAAGTTTCAGAGTGAGAGAATTAACTGAGATAACTTATTTACCTAACGTTTGTTAGTCTGATCTATTTGCTCAGTATGATAGATATTGCTTGCCAGCTCGCTATACTCAGCTGTGGGGTTCCAGGGATGCGCCCCACAGTCGTCCTTCAGCGTATACAACCGAGTAATTCGTATAGCTTATTGTGAATGTTTGTACAAAAGAGAAGCACTCTACGTTATCTTGACCAGAGGTCAGCAATTGCATGAGAGAACTGAGGGCTCTCCCTCACTTCTCATCAACTTACAGGGCCTGCAGTACCTAGAGTGTTATGCAATCCCATCACCCCATCGTGTGAGGGAAGTTGTATCCCTTCTACGCCTCACAATTGCTTTTTTCATCTGCGTTTGTGCTGTCGTTGGGGGCACAAGACGCAGAGCTGCTGGCCGGGACTAGTGCATCTACTGACGTGAGTGGGAGGCCCCGAACTCCCCTTAGACTAGCGTTCCTGAAGGGCAGTTTCTCATAATAGGCGCCTGCGCTGCTCTGCTGAGAGAGGCTACCGATCAGCAAACCTAAGTGAATTAGTGGTATTCCCCCCCAGATTCACCGTTTGGCCGTCACACAACTCTCGATGGTGATATAACTATCAGGCGAGTCGGTCTCATTTGCCATTAGCAACGAATTTAGCGGGTCTATCAAGATCCTAGCAAGATAGTCGAGAGTCCGAGAGCTCCACAGCCAGCACCTGGGGACCTCGACTGAGCGTCTTCGTTCCGCATTCCAGATATGGGGTGGAATTGGATCGCCACATGTCACGTTCCCCTGTTGAACGCACCCCCTTCGTCTGCTTTCTTGGCTAACTTCGAACGGTGTCTAGCAGTGCCAAATAAGGGCGCCTTTTCAAGCCACTGTTAGCGGGAAGCCCCAGCTGCCCGCCAACAGCCAGGCGCAACGTGCACCGGGTCAATCGTTTTCTATTCTATTTCACGTAAGCAGTTATGGGTTGGTGTGAGATATTATTCCGCTCAAGCAGCAAAAGAATGGGAACCCAGACGATTCGCTCCAAGGAGAAAGAATCGAGACCAGCGACTTTGGCATAGACAATTTCGCTCAAAAGCAGTGAGAAGGAACGCGGAATATAGGTAAAGCCGACGGCATCCAATCGTGGGGCGTGCAGAACAAATGATACAAACGGGCTGCAACGACGGGAAGCCGCGTCTTATGGCTTGAAAGGCGCTTGTTCAGTCCGGCATCTGCAACAGGCGCATCTGTGAGTTGACTTGCTTCAGCACCATTAAGCCAGCTCTAATTTCCAGGCTTAACCGTTGCTCGCACAATCAACTCGCCCAAGCAAGCTGCAATTTTTTACCAACGTAAATATCAGCGGTTTGACTAGTCTAGTGGGCTCCCGCGATAGTAGTCTTGCGCTGTGTACGAGCTTCAAGTAATACCTGGATAAGGGAAGAGGGGAGCTGCAAAACTCCTCTGCAGGGAGCTAGTAGGGTGAGAAGGTGAAATGTGGATGTTGTGTGCCTACCCTCAAGTATACGTCAGTGGACTGTTTTGCAATTGTTTTCGACTCGTAGAGGAGCATGCAATGAATCGTGCATCACTCGTCTTCCAATTGTAGGGCCTGCTACGCGGAGCGCTCTTAGCAGAGGTCTGCTGTCGACCAGTCCCACGAAGATATTGTGCAGGACAGCCAAAGTGTCTCTGCATCCCGCGAAGATATTATGCAGAACAGCCGCAGTGCCTACCACGTCAGCGAAACCATCCTGCAGGACGTCCGCTTGCACCACCCCTAACCTCTGCGCATCATATTCATCGCGGTTCCATCATATCCCATAGTAGTCCATGCGTTGCAGTGCTCCTTGCGGACAGCCACCAATCACGCTTAAAAGCGCTCCGGACGTGATAAGGCTAGGTTTCTCAGTGCCTGATACAGGCAGAGAGTGGGAAGGAATCCTGAATATTGGGTACTTTAGATCGACGTTGGCAAAGCCAGTTCCATGTCCGCCTATCGGATCGCTTGCAGCATTGGCTGAGTTCTCCCGGACCA
>NW_013572920.1:0-1836 GCF_000499745.2 Eimeria mitis | reverse complement strand
CGACACAAAACCAGAGGAAAAACATAATTGTGAGGCGTAGAAGGGATCCAAGTTCCCTCACACGATGGGGGGATGGGATGCCATAACACTCTAGTAATTGCAGGCCCTGTAAGCTGATGAGAAGTGGGTGAGAGCCCTCAGTTCCCTCATGCAATTGCTGAGATATGGTCAAGATAACTTATACCATTTCTCTTTTGTACAAATGCTCGCAGGAAGCTTTACGTATTAGCCGGTTGTATGTCTGAACGGCGACTGTGGGGCGCATCCCTGGAACCCCACAGCTGCGTATAACGTGTGGGCAAGCAATATTTATCNAACGGCGACTGTGGGGCGCATCCCTGGAACCCCACAGCTGCGTATAACGTGTGGGCAAGCAATATTTATCATACTGAACAAACATCAGTAGGGGAGGCACTGCAGCCTTTGCGGCTGGGAGAGGAGATGGTGTAGCCTGGTGCAATAGCTTTTGCACCAAGACACAACCCACCCTCTCGTGTAACCATACCAATGATCACTCCATGAAGAATGCTTAATGCTTTGGCCAATGTTATATTCAACGCACATCAAGAAGAACTCACAGGCACTTTCACTCTTCATACAACCCTCACGCATTTCACAACGAGCACGGCATTGCTGCCGTAATTGTAGGGAGTATTCACTACAATAACAGCGTTCGCTGCTGGAGTGCTGCTGTTGCTAATCGTTCGGCGGGTCCTGATGTTGCTCCGTTTACAAGCTGGCTGGGCAGGACTATGAAAAACCGACTGTGTCAGGGCTCGTGTAGAGCACCGGGAGAGCGCGTCTTGCATCGCGGGCTCAGAACTAAGCAAAGGGGGCCAATTGAGGCTANTGTAGAGCACCGGGAGAGCGCGTCTTGCATCGCGGGCTCAGAACTAAGCAAAGGGGGCCAATTGAGGCTAGTGCTGTACCTGCGCTTTAGAGTGTGGAAATCAATGGTTTTAGTTAGACTCTGGGGGCCTTCAAATAGCGCAGAACACCGACAGAGGTCAGCTACATCACCACAACAGTCGCCGGTTCGGCCCTCTAACCATATTTCTTGTGCGTATGAAGAAACGAAATGGCGTGAGTCTTGCCAGTGCACGAACACCTAGGCACATTCCTGTTACCTGCTGCGGTACCTGAACTTTTCTGCAGTTTCAGAAACTGAAAAATATACTTTATTTCTGCTAATGCTTCTAGATCCCTAATGGACCAGACGCCAACCCGTGTTTATCTGTGCACTGGTTGAAGATCACGCCTAGCTACTCGTATCCAGGGAACAAAACTACCTACAGTGTTGCCCAGCAACGGTGTGTCTCCACTGCATTGATTATGTCTATTTCTCCACCGGAAAAAACGCAAATCAGGGTGATTGACGCTATTCACTCACTCCGGTGTATGATGGAAAGCCTAAGAAACAGGAGTTTAAAGGGGTATATGCTATGCGCCAGTATTAGTCTCGTACTATCAATGAATCGGCTAAACGTTTTTCATCCACAATTGTATCTTTAGTCGGAAGACAGTGCGTAACATGCTGAAGTTTGGCATGGAATGGTTTTTGATGGTGCCTATGGATGACGCCCTCGGTTTGAAGATTGTCCTCCTTGAATGCTTGGTTACCCGGCAACGCCAGGTGGCGGCGCACTGTGGAATTTCATCTGGAACCCGTACAGGGCTGAGTCACGCGCGTTTTGATGAATTTGCTGTTTGCTTGTCTTTGTTGGTAAAGCAGAGAGCCTTCGGACTTTGGTAGATATCCAGACGGTACTATCTGATCCAGTGAGTGTGCACAAGGGGAGTTAGCCAAAATTGACACTGCCTGCCACCTAGCATCTC
>NW_013572919.1:2337-4455 GCF_000499745.2 Eimeria mitis | reverse complement strand
TGCTGCTGCTGCTGCCAGTCAGGCAGCCACTGCATCACTAATATAATATTTTTGAGGCGGCGAGGGGCAGAAGAGAAGATCCATTCTCCCCTGTAGTAGTTGCTGCTGAGCAGCAGATAGGGGGGGAAGGGTAAGCCTGCAGCAGCAGCAGCAGAGACAGAGCCAGTACCTGCAACAGCAGCAGCAGCAGCAGCAACAGCTGCAGCTGCTGCTGTTGCTGCTGCACCTGAACCTTTCTGCTGCTGCTGCATCCTCGCTAGCTTCTGCTGCAGAGCAGAAGCAACAGAAAAAGAAGAAGATAAATAAAATCCTTGTGTCTCCTCCTGCGGGGGAAGAGACAGAGACGCCAGCAGCCACGGCCGGGCTGTCTCCCCAGCTCGTGTGTAGTTTAGAGCTGCTGCTTCTTCTGTCTCCTTTACTATCTCCTCTTGCTTCTCCTGTTCTATCTCCTGCTGCTGCTCCTGCAGCAGCAGCAACAGCAGCAGCAGCAACAGCAGCAACACCAAATGACACAGTGCTCAGCAGTTTAATACAACCAGCACCAACAGCAGCAACAGCAGCAACAGCAGCAGCAGCAACAGCAGCAACAGCTGCTGCAGCAACAAAACGGTCACGCGTAACACTAGCCCATATTTCAGCAGCTGCAGCAACAGCAGCACCTGCAGCAGCAGCAGCAGCAGCAGCAGCAGCAGCAGCAGCAGCAGCAGCAGTTTACTTGTTCTTCTTCTTGCTGCTGCTCCTCCTCGCCCTCTATCTCTGCTTCTAGGCCTTCAAGCCTGAGAGCGTCTCCTTCTGTGTCTCTGCTGCTGCCTGTTGCTGCCTGTCTCCTTGCTGCTGCTTCTTCTGTCTCTAACTCCGAAATAATTTTATCTATAAGTTCTCTCGGGCTCAGCATGTGTCCCCCCCCTGCTGCTGCTGCTGCTGCTGCTCCTGCTGCTGCTGCTGCTGCTGCTGGTGGTGGTGGTGGTGGTGGTTCTGCTGCTGCTGTCTCTGCAGCCTGCAGCAGCTCCTCGTGCTGCAGTGCCTGCTGTCTTAGCCGTAGACTAAGAGGCAGAGACAAGGGGACAGTGGAGGAGACAGAGAAGTCTAGGGGTTCTAGGAAGACAGCGAGAGCTTGTTGGGTGAGAGGAGACACCTGGTCTGTGCCTAGAGATGCATGCGTTTGTTTTAATATATTTAGTGCTGCGCTCCTCCATACGTTGCTGCTGCTCTGTATATACAGCAGCCGCTGCTGCAGGCACTCTTGTCTTATCTGTCTAGATACTAGCCAGCAACATATCTCTCCTAATACAGAACAACCAGGAGACAAATGCTGCTGCTGCTGCTGCTGCTCCTGCTGCTGCTGCTCATACTCCTGCTGCTCCTGCTCATACTCCTGCTGCTGCTGCTGCTGATACTGATACTGCTGCTGCTGCTGCTGCTGCTGGTGCTGCTGCTGCTGCTGCTGCTGTTGCTGCTGCTGCTGCTGCTGCTGCTGCTCATGGTGATAGAAGAGACTGGTAGCTGCTGGGTGTAGAGCACCAACAAGCCTGGCGTGTTTATCTATGAGGGCTGCAACGCCCCTGGGTATTAGGTAGTGGAGACGCTGTCCCCGCCCCAGCCCCCGCATGCGAAAGGCCCCCTGAGCTATATCTCTGAACGTGCTGTCTTTTCCTAGTGTTATAAACGCACTGCTGTCGGCTGCTTGACGGATGTCCTGTGGAGACACACACAGACATAGATACATAGATAGATAGAATATATTTTATTTTGTTTTATTGAGAGAGAGAGAGAGAGAGAGAGAGAGAGAGAGAAGAGGGAGAGAGAGAGAAAAAAAATTAAGAAAATAGGAGAGAAAGAGAGAGAGAGAGAAAGGAGATAGAATAAGAGATATGTGTTGTATATGCACGGGTTTATGTTGCCTCAAGAATATAAAAAGGAGACAAAAAGGAGACAAAAAAGGAGACAAAAAAGGGGACAAAGGACATATATTATATTATATATAAATCAGAGAGACAGAGAAACTGAGAGAGAAAGAGAGAGAAACAGAGAAAGAAACAGAGAAAAAGGAGACAGAATATATATATATATATATACATCTATCTATATATATACATATACATATATATATATATATAC
>NW_013572919.1:0-2315 GCF_000499745.2 Eimeria mitis | reverse complement strand
TATATATATATATATATATATATATATATATATATATATATATATATATATACATATATATATAAATATACATCTATATATATATATATCCATACCTGCCCGGTGGTATGAACATGATCATAGAAGGAGAAGCGTTTATCTGGAGACAGTCCACACTCAGCAAGTTGCAGGAGTCTCCATCCTTGTCTTAATAAAATTTTTTGTTTGTCTTTGTTATCTAGAAAGACAACACCATCGATATGTTTGAGCCCCTGAGAGAGAAGAATACGAGCAACGTTGTAGTTGCTTATATTACATATGAGGGCCCCAGTATCTATCAATGCATGCATGCGTTGTCTTTTATATTTTGCTATATAACTCAACAACGAAGACACACCCCACACTTGAGGTAATATCTCATAAGACACAACACTCGGTGAAGACAGCAGCTGCAGCACGCGGCCATCTGTCCCCTTTTCATAGAAACAGGGCCCCATTGCATGCGGCAGCAGCTCTGATGGTGTGCCGGAGAAACCCAAACGAATAGAAAAGAGACTGTCTCCTCCTATCTCTTGTCCTGATGCAGACAACTGAAACAATGAATGTTTTAATATAAAAGGGAATATAATGCGAAATAAATATGCACCTATTGCTAGTGCTTCTCTTCTTATTAAGCTGTATAGACACCCCAAATGATCCTCATCACTCAAACTTAACA
Source organism: Eimeria mitis (assembly GCF_000499745.2). Lineage (NCBI taxonomy): Eukaryota > Apicomplexa > Conoidasida > Eucoccidiorida > Eimeriidae > Eimeria > Eimeria mitis. The sequence goes on along the minus strand of NW_013572919.1, from coordinate 1,618 downwards.
TCTCCAAAGGATATATCTTCTCATGCATCTCCTCACACCTCTCCTCTCCTCCTGCTGCTGCTGCTCCTGCTGCTGCTGCTGCTGCTGTTGCTGCTGTTGCTGCTGGTGGTGCTGGTGGTGCTGGTGGTGGTGCTGCAGCTGCTGGTGGTGCTGGTGGGGATGAAGACAGCTCGCCGTTTTGCTTCGTTCCCACGCCGCCGTAGCCCCAGCTACTTACACCTTGCTGCTGCTGCCGCTGCTGCTGCTGCTGCTGCTGCTGCTGCTGCTGCTGCTGGTGTGTGGCTTCAGCAGCAAGTGTTTTTAATTCTTGTATCCATCTGTCTGCGCGTTGTGTCTGCTTGTGAAGGCCCCTGACCCTGCCCCCTGCAGCCCATACCCAGGAAGCAAATTCTGCTGCTGCTGGTGTTGCTGCAGCAGGTCCTGCTGCTGTCTCTAGTCTATTTATTTGGTCCCTAAGGAGACAGTAAAAATCATCGACACGGAGACCCTGGTATCTATAAGAAAGAATTGTAAGGCCTATCAGTACATCTGGGTGAGAGAACTCCGAGGAGACAGATGGAGTGTCTTTGCCTGCAAAGGGGACAGCTAGCAGCTGACGAGATACAGACATTGACGGCTGCTGCTGCTGCTGCTGCTGCTGCATATGCTCCTCTATCTCCTCGCGAGTCATCAAACCGTAACTGACACGCAACACACAGCAGCAGCAGCAGCAGCAGCAGCAGCAGCAGCAGTAACAGCAGCAGTAATAGCAGTAACGGTATCACCAGCAGCAACAGAAGCAACGACAGCAGCAGCAGCAGCAGCAACAGCAACAGCAAGTATAGTAGCAAGGGGAGGAGACAGTTGGAATAGATATAATGATGAGGAGACAGTAGAGAGGAGACAGCTGAAGCAGAGAAATATAAACAGAGAAGGAGACAGTAGATAGATAGAGACAGGTGAGGAGACAGCATGGGAGGAGACAAAAAAAGAAATGGGAAGACAGGAGATAGAGACAGAGACAGCTGAGGAGAGAGCTGAGGAGACAGAAGGTGAGCAGACAGCTGAGGAGACAGAAGGTGAGGAGACAGCAGAAGAGACAGCAGGTGAGGAGACAGCAGATGAGGAGACAGCAGGTGAGGAGACAGCAGAAGAGACAGCTGAGGAGACAGCAGCTGAGGAGACAGCAGCTAAGGATACAGCAGCTGAGGAGACAGCTGAGGAGACAGGTGAGGAGACAGCAGCTGAGGAGACAGTTGAGGAGACAGTGTGTGTGTGAGTGTGTATACTTGACTCTGTTAGTTTTTTGGAGTGCATGCGGCAGCAGGGAGTGTATCCACTCTCTGGCTAAGTTTAATAACTTTATAGAAGCATCCGGCTGTCTCTCTACTGCCTCAAAGAGATCCATATAAATATCTCCCCCACTGCTGCTGCTGCTGCTGCTGCTGCTGCTGCTGCTGCTGCTGCTGCTGCAAGAAGGAGATGAGTTGTATACTGAGGCGCTGTTTGACGGACAGATGTGCAGAGGCAGTAACTGTACACAAATACACACACACACACACACACACACAAATATATATATATATATATATATATATATACATATATATATTATATATATATAATATATATATATATA
>NW_013572918.1:16400-20444 GCF_000499745.2 Eimeria mitis | reverse complement strand
AAAAAAAAAGAAAAAGAGAGAAAAAAAGATATATATATATATATATATATATATATATGTATAGTTAATTATAATAGTAATAATAAGAAGAAGAAGGAGAAAGAGAAGAAAGAGAAGAAGAGAGAGAGAGGAAGAAGAGGAAGAAGAGATAGACAGATAATAATAATAATAATGAGAGAGTGAGAGAATAATGAAAAGATATATACATATACATATGATAATAATAATAATAAGAAGAAGAAAACAAAAAAGAAACAGAAAAAAAAAAAAGAAAAAGAAAAAGATGATAATGATGATGGGTTTTGTTGTTTGCTGCTGCAGCTAAAGGTAGCAGAATATGCCGATTAACCCCAACGATAAAACAAACAACAAAAAAAACAAAAAACAAAAAGCAAAGAACAAAAAACAAAGAACAAAAAACAAAGAACAAAACAAACAAAACAAAAAAAAAGAAAACAAAAACCAAAACAAAAAAGAAAACAAAAGACAAAACAAACAAAACAAAAAAAAAGAAAACAAAAACCAAAACAAAAAAGAAAACAAAAGACAAAACAAACAAAACAAAAAAAAAGAAAACAAAAAACAAAACAAAACGACAATAACAATAGACGCACCGAAAAGAAACCGTTCCATCGTCCGCCACATCTGCAACACATACAAAACCCATCTTTTCTAGGGTTTAGGGTTTAGGGTTTAGGGTTTTAGGGTTTAGGGTTTAGGGTTTTGGTTGCATTTGGATCATGAGGGTTTAAGATTAAAGCCCCGTGCATACGCAATGCTTGCCTGAGACATTTCTCTTCTGTAGAGCGAAGTTTAGTGCGTGTTGTTAGGGTTTAGGGTTTAGGGTTTAGGGTTTAGGGTTTAGTGTATCAAGATATATTACTGTGAGGTTTGCATGGTTCTACTACATCAGATCCTGTTATCTACACTATACGTGCTTGTTCCTAGGGTTTAGGGTTTAGGGTTTAGGGTTTATTATATAATGCTGTATTACTGTATGTTATGTATGATTCCACTGCCTCATCTCCTGTTCTTCATACTGTACGAGTGTTTTTGTAGAGTCTAGGGTTTAGGGTTTAGGGTTTAGGGTTTAGGGTTTAGGGTTTACTGTATTTGCCAATAGAGAGAATGACGTCGCCTTCTCTAAACCCTAGAAATTCTTCTTCCTCCAGAAGACGAGGATCAAAGTATGGGTTATCTACAAGTGTACGCACGGGTGCCGCGAGTGTAATATCTTTTTCATCAATTTCTTCTTTTTTATTTGTTTCTTTTTCTTCTTTTTCTGCCTTTTCTTCTTCTCTCGTTGATCTATGCGCCGCGTTGCAGCATCCCTTTGACCCCTCCCCCTCCTCAGCTTTCAGTTGAGTGTTTTCGCTTCTATTTCTGTTTTCTTTCTTTTCTCCTTCATTTTTATCTTTCGGTTGCCGTTTCTGCTGCTGCTGTTGCTGTTGCTGCTGTTGCTGCTGCTGCTGGTGCTGTTCCGTCTCAGGAGAAGAAGCTGATGGTGGTTTGCTTTCGCTGGTTGTGGGCGAGTGTTGTTGTGTTTTTTGTTCAAGTTTATGAATATTCTTATTCAAATTTTTATTGTTTAATTTAGTAGATTCATCTTCATTTGTTTCATCGTCATGAGAGCGCAAGAGGCTCCTTATTTGTCTCAGTGTGCTTCGGCCCCCTAGCGCTTTCCGCAGCAGTGATTCAAGTTTCTCTCTTGGGGGTAGAGAATCATCATCATCTGTTGTTGTTTCTTTTGCTGGTGTTTCTGTTGCTTCGTTTGCTGTTTCTGTTGCTGCTGCTGCTTCTTTTGCTGCTGCTGTTGCTGCTGCTGCTGCTGTTGCATCGGATGCACTTGTACCAGGGTTCTTAGCTGAATCTACTTTGGCTTCTGCATCTCTTCTTTCTTCTTGTTCTTCGCTTGATACTTTTTCCCCTTTCTCCTCCTCCATATGTTTTTCTGTGTTACCATATATATCTTCTGCTGCTGGTGCATCTTCCTCCTCTTCATCTCCAGTAGAAGTTTCGCTGCCTGCGAGCGCAAAACTCAAACCCCTAAATCTTAAACCCTAAACCCCAAGAACTACCTGGGCGCTGTTACTCCACTAGTGAATGTCCGTGTCAGATTCAGAGTTAAGGGTTTAGGGTTTAGGGTTTTAGGGTTTAGGGTTTATGGACGCACTCAGGACTGTTGCCCCATCACTCGTTGGTTCTGTTTCTGAATTCGTAATTTTCCCTTCTATTTCAACTTCATTGATTGCAATTTGCACATCAATGACTGGAGAATTGCTGTGAATTTNATTTTCCCTTCTATTTCAACTTCATTGATTGCAATTTGCACATCAATGACTGGAGAATTGCTGTGAATTTCTTGGGTTTGTTCATCTTGCACTGTTTTTTCTGCTTCGGTTTCAGCTGGCCTTTCACTCTCGTCGTTTTCTTCTTCTTCCTCTTTACCTTTGGCGGGGCTTTCCTTGTGGTTTCTGTGCTTCTCCGTCGCTACACCAGCAGATACAGATGCAGCAGGGAGATCAGATTTCCTTTTTTCTTCGGAGATGCCACTGGTTCCTCTGTCCGGGTTCTGAGCTGATTGCTGCCTGCTGCAACGGGTGCATGCAGATTGGGGCTGGCTGGGTTTCCAGTTTTCGGGTTGCCAAATGACTCGCGCAGGGACCTCCTTAACGTCTCGCTGCTGCGCGCTGTCGTCGTCTGCATCTCCCGGAGGCTGATCATCAATCAGAACGGGGCTGGGCCCCCTCCTGCGTTTGCATTTTCGTTTCTCAGAGCTGACAGCAGAAGACGGTGGAGTTGAAGCGGNCTGGGCCCCCTCCTGCGTTTGCATTTTCGTTTCTCAGAGCTGACAGCAGAAGACGGTGGAGTTGAAGCGGCTTCATGCTCGCAACTCCCCCCTGTTTCCTCCAGCTTATCATATCGTGAAATAGGAAGCGCTATCTTCCCCTGCATGTACATGTGCGAACGCAACTTGTCTACAGCCACAACCAACACGCCAGAGGCCGTCACGTTCTCAGGCAGCGCTTCAGGAGGCAAAGTGTGCATGCCTTTAAACTGTTTCAGAGCTGCACAGACACCATTCACACATACCGGCATCCAAACATTTCCTGTTTCTGTTACTTCAGTATATTGCAGTACATCTAAGCTCCCTAAAGACTGACATGCGGCACATCCACCGCAGTTCTGAACTACGAACAACTGGGGAGCCCGAGGAGCCCTCGTTTGTTTGTTATGGGTTTCACAGGGTAGATAGAACTCGAGTTTCCGTGCGGTTTTGTTTACCTTCATTTTCCATAGTTTGAGCTTTTATCCCCATGGAGACGATGCCGGTGTGCCTTTTATGCAGCGCAATATCATTTAAAAAGTGCCGAATCACCGGAAATGGAACTATGTACCCAACATTCTGCATTTCGCTGAATCCTTGAAATGCAACTCCCACCACCTTTCCCTCTGATATTGCCGGACCACCCGAGTTTCCTGGGTTTATAGGGGCATCTATCTGCACTGTAAGAAGCCTGAAACAAAAACAAAACACCCAAACTACCCACATAAACATCTGATCTACAGCTACTACTTCAGCTCCATAGGACCGTGCGGGCAGGTCCCACCCATGACTACTGTAGCGGCAGCACAAGTTGCACCAATACGTTGCTGCAATTTATCTGAAGAAATGCGTTGCTGCAACATCAGGCGCAGCTTCAGTGGCAGCTGCAGCGGTACAGGCCTTTGAGTTGAGCCGAAGCCGAGAGCGTACCCAAGGTAAGAATGTGCATACGTAGAAACCCCCACCCGGCTGACCACGCCTTCCGTAATACTCAACTGGTCTCCCCCCGTGGGATATCCGAGCACAACAACAGTTTCCTGCGAAAAACAACTCACTCGCACAAATACATGTATGCATACCCACACGCATTCTGTTGCACTCCCGTGCATACGCCCCTGCTGTTGTTTCCTTTTGAGCCGGCACAGTGTTAACTTCATTTCTATATTGCTGTTCGATTCGAAATTCTTTCGAATTTTCGCATGAACCACCAACCAACC
>NW_013572918.1:13170-16300 GCF_000499745.2 Eimeria mitis | reverse complement strand
TTTCCTATGCATTTCCAATGTAATTCATGTTCAGTATTGGGTGCGCTTCACAACAACGCTAACGACAACAACAACAATAACAGCGACAAATAGAAGAAAACAAAAACAAAAACAAAAACAAAACAAAAGCAGCAACGACAACTGCAACCCTCATTTCAACTGCAATGCATGTTAAAAGTTGAATTTATGCATTCATTTCAGGTTATTAGTTTACCCGCAGGTGTGGAACTCCTCCGAAAGGCAATGGTTTCAGCCCGCGCCAGAAATCCTCATCATCGACCGTTACCAACGCCAAGTCGCATTCGTGGCAAACAGCAATAACCTTTGCAAGGAAACGCTTTGGATTTCTGCGGGAGAGTGAAACAATGCAAAATAAAAACAGCTGCTTCTGAGGTGGTATCTTTGAGCTATCTATCGTTGCCCTACGATGCTTCTATCTTACGAACTAGAGAATAAGCTGCTGGCTACCCTGTGTTTCCGTGTCACTGGCTGTTGGATAGAATTTGGTGAATTCTCTCCTCTGCTTTGCTGCTGAGTGTTGTGTTTGTCGCAGCTTACCCATGCCTTCGCACCAGCACGCGCGTTTGGTTGGCTACAACGTGTGCGTTCGTCATAATCATTTGGCCTTCCACTACAAACCCTGATCTGCGAAGACAGTGCAAAAACATATTTAGGAAGAAATATTTACTGCTACTACATCTGATGATAAACATACCAAAATACACTGTATATACGTATATACGCTGCGGAAGCTGAAGAGAAACCTCGGAAAATACAGCACTTAACACTGACCCGCTGTGCTCCTTCGGAGCCATCATCTGCCACGGCGAAACGAAGTCTGCTGCGACGGTGTCAACGAATATCTTCACGACGCTGGCGAGCTCTTGCATTTCAGGAACATGAGCTGCGCCTTTCCTTATCTGCTTCGGCTGCTTGCTTGGCGTTTGCTGCACATCTGCTGTGCCAGCCCCCGAGTCGGCTGCGCCGGAAACCACAGCGGTCCCGCCATCCTCTGCAAAAGATGTTTGTGGGAGTGGTGCGTCGCTGGGCTTGTCGTTTTCCCCAGGAGCTTCGGCTGTACGCCCATCTGGAGGACTCCACGGCACCCCGTCTTCCCCTGTGTCTAAAACAGGCAGAGGCGCGCTGCTGCTGGCCCCTGCATTTGACTCGAGCCGATAACCATTTCCAGACGCAGCACAGAGGAACAGAAACGAAGAAAAGGTTGCGATTTTCATCCTCGTTCTTTTCGTCTTCGTCTCGGACTGGTTAGGCCCATTGAAGCGGCATCGAGTGCTGCTGAGTTCCCATACGCCCCTGAAGTGGCCGGAAATGCAGACAAAGTTCTATCGGGAAAACCTTTTTTTCTAAAAGGTTTATTCTGGTGGTGAAATAGCTGCGGATACACTCCAGACACAATTCAAGCCGCCCTTCGGTCTGCCGCCTTCCTCTAGACCTTCTTTCCCTCTTCCCAGGCGGAAGACATAATGCGTTTAAACGGCAAGCAGTTGCACAGAGAGTCTGTTCCAATCTTGAAAATATCAAACAAATACAAAATATTAACAAACGGCCTACTTTTCTCCATATTTCTCCGCATGCATGCACTCTCGCTCTTGCTACGACGGCTTGTCCGTTCGAGAGCCATGAGGCTGTCGAGTGGTCCGCTCACAGGCAACTCAAGCAGTCGTATTAGCGCGAATGCATTCAATTAAAAAAATGAAACGCAAAATTAGTTAATTAAAGTTTTCTTGTATTTTTATATCACTTTCTTCAGCCATTGTTTTCTCCGTTTTGTCCCGCTCGGGCGCCTGGCTGTCACACGTAGCAGTGTGTCTGGATTCAAGTTGCAGTATAGGCATCACTGAAGTGGCGATCTATGATTTAAATAGTTTTAGTCTTTTCTTAATTTCCCTATGTTTCTTTGAGCTGTTTCGGGTCCCTGGCTGAAACCTCACGGCAATTTCAGCACAATAACAACAGGAAACGGAGGGAAACTCCTTCACCCGCAAGACGCTTGACTCCTCAGAAACAATTCGGTCTACAGCAACAAGCAGAAGTAAACTCCTTCCTTAGAAAAAAAAAACTTCTCTCGATAGACACAATCCAACTCTTTCCTTGACGGAAAACCAGACACCCGAGATGCAATTCAGTTCACATTATTTAGGAGGAAACACTTTCACGAGAAAGAGGCTGCACTCTGCGGATACTAATTCAGTTTACAGCCATACAAGCGGGAAAGTGCATTTTCTTTTCATCGGCAGGACACTTGAGTCAACCGAAACAATTCATCTTTCAATGACAACTAGGGTGAAACTCTTTAACAAGCAGAAAAGGGGAAACTTGCCTTAGCAGAAACAACTCAGTTTCTCTCACTTATTCTGAAGACTTTGCGTTTATGCTGAGATATTACGTGCAGAATGTCTTAGGGTAAATGCATAGGGTTTATTAGTTACTTAAAGACTACCGTTTTCTGTTTTATATATTTGTTCCTACGCAGACAAAAGATGAAAAATTTAACACATTAGAATATTTTCAAGGTCTTTAGATGTAAAAGTGGAAGTCTAGTACAATTTCTTGTCGTAGAATTCTAGTATTGCCGCTTTTTTTAAGTGTATATTATTATTTAGTATTAACATATTCCACTATTGCTGCTTGTATATGACGATCATATACTCTATTAAAACCAGTTTTGGCCCTTTATTATGTATACTAACAAATCAGTCGCCTGTATTTAAATTAGCCTTGAATATAACTCGGCGGTGAAGTAAAAGCTAGGCGTATTCGGAGCGAGCTGGTGCTTTGAGGCTCACTTATTACTACATCGATTGAAGTAATTTGTTTGAATAATTTGATTCTTAATTATTGTGGTCAAGGAATGGACTGACGTTTCCCTCACATCATCACTCTAAAAACCATTACCAACATCCTTCGACTCCCTCCAGTGGCTGTCGCCGCGCAGTATGCATCTGCCCACTACATTTTATTTCTTACCCTGGCAGGCCGATTAGGACTGCTGCGTCGATACAAGAAAATAATAAAAGGTGTAGACGGAGTCAAACGCGCTATTGTGCATATCGGGGATTTTGGGGATTTTACTGTTTCGCAGCATCAGCATACAGCCATCTGTATTGAC
>NW_013572918.1:12777-13070 GCF_000499745.2 Eimeria mitis | reverse complement strand
ACACACACACATATATATATATATATATATATATATATATATATATATATATATATATATATATATATACCACGTAAATGCAAGTTCAAAACCGTCACAATCATTCATCTGCTGCCTTTTTCTATACAAGGAGCCGCTACCCATTACAGTGCCGCTGATCTATCAGCTGTGCAATTGGCGGCCAACTGAAACTTTCTTGCGCATACCACCTCCCCCATCATTACATTACTTATATTCTTTGATTCCACTACACGATAAGATTACTCTACTTACTCGTCCGAAATTGTCCAGCT
>NW_013572918.1:11359-12677 GCF_000499745.2 Eimeria mitis | reverse complement strand
TATATATATATATATATATATATATATATATATATATATATATATATATATATATATATATATATGCAAGTTCAAACCCTTCACAATCGTTCATCTGTTGTTTTCTTCTATACAATAAGCCGATACCCATTACAGTGCCGCTGATCTATCAGCTGTGAAATTCTCGGCCAACTGAAACTTTGTTGCGCATACCACCTCCCCCACTATTACATCACTTATATTCTTTGATTCCACTACACGATAAGATTACTCTACTTACTCGTATGAAACTGTCCAGCGCAACTGCGTTATCAGAAACATTTCATTTGTGAGTAGAAACAAACGAAATACGGCCTTCTTGGTTCTGCTTCACCTGCTGAGCTATGGTGAAGAGGAACCCAAAACATACACATACAAATCGTTTGCAAGTGCCGTCTGATTGAAAACAGCCAGCAGCAACCAGCAGCGAATAAAATAACATTTTATTTAGAGGTAAAGTAATGTGATAGTGCAGCGGAATGTAGGAATATATGTAATGCAGTAATGGCAGTTTGACTCTCGCCCTGTTAAAGCATATTGTGGGAAAACAGTCACCCGTCTAAAGAATAGCGAAATGTAACTTCACGTGCGCGATGTTCGTACATGTGTTTCTCCTTTCCTGCTGCATGGTATTGAGGGCCAGGGAGATGTTTAACAATAGTATAGAGTGTTCGTGATTGCAGCAAAGGGTAATTTTCCACGCTTGCACGGCAGGTTCCCTCTCAGCATGGCAACCCATGACAGGTTGCCTCCTCTATGCACCATCAGCCCCAGGCCGTTGTAGTTCTGAGCCGAGGCCGCCTCGGGACTGGAGGGGAGCTCATCAGGTGCGTTTGTAGAAGCAATTGTATAAAATTTATGACTTTATTACAGTGCATGATGGTCCTCGAAAAGGACCAAAGACCCTCGCAACATTGTTCCTGACCGCCTGACTTCAGCTTCAGCTGCTGTCTGAAAAAGCTACGCCTACGAGCGTTCTAAACATTTTAGTTCACAGGCTACCCTTCTCTTATACTCATGGAGCTGGCACCCTTAAAGTTTGAAACAACGACGCCAGTGGTATACTTCAGCTGAGCGCACTGCAAAACATCCTCAAGGACAGCGTGCAGTAACTTGAATTGATCGAGAACTCTACCAAGGATGACTAAAGTAAAAATATAAATTATCTTGAAGATAAGTGAATTATATATATGAATGAATGCTTAAGGTAATGAATTATGAAAATAAGCGTATACAACGTTTTGGCCGGGCCTGCTGTGAAGACAGATCACAAGTCTTTCTCCGAAGATGCTATTACTTT
>NW_013572918.1:8961-11259 GCF_000499745.2 Eimeria mitis | reverse complement strand
ACTTCACGTGCGCGATGTTCGTACATGTGTTTCTCCTTTCCTGCTGCATGGTATTGAGGGCCAGGGAGATTTTTAACAGTAGTATAGAGTGTTCGTGATTGCAGCAAAGGGGAATTTTCCGCGCTTGCACGACGGGCTCCCTCTCAGCATGGCAACTCATGTCAGGCTGCCTCCTCTATGCACCATCAGCCCCAGGCCATTGCTGAGCCGAGGACGCCTCGGGACTGGAGGGGAGCTCATCAGGTGCGTTTGTAGAAGCAATTGTATGAAATCTCTGACTTTATTACAGTGCATGATGGTCCTCGAATAGGATCAAAGACCCTCGCAACATGGTCCCTGACCGCCTGACGAGACTTCAGCTTCAGCTGCCGTCTGAAAAAGCTACGCCTACGAGCGTTCTAAACGTTTTAGTTCACAGGCTACCCTTCTGTTATACTCGTGGAGCTGGAACCCTTAATTTTTGCAACAATGATGCCAATGGTATACTTCAGCTGAGCCCATTGCAAAACATCCTCAAGGACAGCGTGCAGTAACTTGAATTGATCGAGAACTCTACCAAGGATAACTAAAGTAAAAATATAAATGATATTGAAGATAAGTGAATTATATATACGAATGAATGCTTAAGGTAATGAATTATGAAGATGAGCGTATACAACGTTTTGGCCGAGGCTGCTGTGAAGACAGATCACCAGTGTTTCTCAGGAGATGCTATTACTTGAATCTCCCCGATTTTATAAACTGGATTTTTTTGAACTTATTTGATTGCATTTAACGTAATTATTTGAGTTTCTTTGGTCTACTGAAACGTAACCATTTGGCTTCCTTTGATTTTGCGGAGCGTATTTATACGAGACTCTACAGTTCTGTAAACCGAAATTATTTGAATTGCCTTTATTTTAAAAAACGCAAATATTTGAATTCCCCAGATATTTTCATCGAGATTCTAGACCTTCCGTTGAGTTTCACGGCTGCTGTACTACCGGGGCTGCGGAATGAAGTCATAGCAGCCCCGTGGCAGGTGACAGGTTTCAGCGGTTGGGTGAATTGATTGTGCGGTTAGCAATTTTGTTTTCTCAATTTAACGTTCATAAAGAAGGTTTATTTTCGAGTATTCTCCAGAAAATGACGAAACAGGATATGGTTCAGATGTACCAGCGCAACCTTGAGGAGCTCACTTCTCAAAACCCGCATGCGGAGGTCTGCAAAGCAACTTATATATTATGCCTTTGTATTTATCTCACCACTGTCAAACAGCCTTCTTATTTATTGCTGCACTGTCTGTTGTGGTGGTGCTGCTTTCCGTCGCTTTTTGCTGGGACAAGGAAGCGCACCCTTGCTCTGTAGAACAGCGCAGCACCAGTCGGCAAGGCTTTCGCCACCAAGCTTTGGGGTTTAGGGTTTAGGGCATCGCAGTAGCAGCTGACCACACATGCGGCTGCAAGCTTCTCCAAAGCCAGGGGGAGCACTGGACCACAGTGTCCTGTGATGTTGGCAATGCAACTGGTGCTGTAGCTGCACATGATGCTGCAGCTGCTTCCTTCTTTCAGCTTTTTTGGCTGCAGCATCACAAGCTATTTGAGTGATCTGTTGCTCGGAGTTAACCGTGCGTGTTGTCTTCAGGATCCGCGGCTGCTGCAAGCCAACCAGGGGAGCCACTGCGCACTACGCTATACGATGTTTTCTCGGTAAGGGAGTGAATACCTCACGTTCGAGTCCTTTAGTATTTGCCTCTCAAACTTCATCCTTAGGATTGCGTCGGTGGCATGCAGTGGCGGGTTTAGGGTTTAGGGTTTAGGATGTTGCACTAGGTAGTACTATAGAACCCCCAGACACGGTGTGCATGGATGGATGTAGTTAAGTCTATGTGTTCGTTATAAATAACTATTTTGTTTTAATTTGTTTTGCTTGCATAAGTCAATGGGGGGTTTCATTTGTCTAGTAAGTGTAGCAGGCTTCACCGAGCAGATACTGAGCATGCAGCAGGCAAGCAGTGGGGCAGTCTATGTGGGCATTAAATTTTATATTAAATAGATAGCGTTATAGCCTGGAGTTGAACCAGGCACCTCGCCCTTATCAGGGGTGTTCTCTACCGCTGAGTTTTTTTTTTCAAACTTTTTGCGGCCTCTCGCAGGTGTGCAAAGGAATTGGGAGAGGAAGATCCTCGCTGCAAGTAAGCGGCATGTGGTTGTTCGTTGTCTGTACACTTCATTGTTGTACCCATCAGCTGAGCTTAGTATTTGTTTGACTACATTTTATACATGTTCTTAATAGAATAGTAGAATATTCTTCTAAGCT
>NW_013572918.1:7605-8861 GCF_000499745.2 Eimeria mitis | reverse complement strand
TTTGCGGAGCGTATTTATACGAGACTCTACAGTTCTGTAAACCGAAATTATTTGAATTGCCTTTATTTTACAAAACGCAAATATTTGAATTCCCCAGATATTTTCATCGATATTTTGGACCTTCCGTTGAGTTTCACGGCTGCTGTACTACCGGGGCTGCGGAATGAAGTCATAGCAGCCCCGTGGCAGGTGACAGGTTTCAGCGGTTGGGTGAATTGATTGTGCGGTTAGCAATTTTGTTTTCTCAATTTAACGTTCATAAAGAAGGTTTATTTTCGAGTATTCTCCAGAAAATGACGAAACAGGATATGGTTCAGATGTACCAGCGCAACCTTGAGGAGCTCACTTCTCAAAACCCGCATGCGGAGGTCTGCAAAGCAACTTATATATTATGCCTTTGTATTTATCTCAACACTGTCAAACAGCCTTCTTATTTGTTGCTGCACTGTCTGTTGTGGTGGTGCTGCTTTCTGTCGCTTTTTTCTGGCACAAGGAAGCGCACCCTTGCTCTGTAGAACAGCACAGCACCAGTCGGCAAGGCTTTCGCCACCAAGCTTTGGGGTTTAGGGTTTAGGGCAACGCAGTAGCATCTAACCACACATGCGGCTGCAAGCTTCTCCAAAGCCAGGGGGAGCAGTGGACCACAGTGTCCTGTGATGTTGGCAGTGCAACTGGTGCTGTAGCTGGTGCTGCTGCTGCAGCTGCAGCAGCAGCACCTGCTGCAGCAGCAGCAGCTGCAGCTGATTCCTTCTTTGATCTTCGTTGGCTGCAGCATCACAAGCTGTTTGAGTGATCTGTTGCTCGGAGTTGACCGTGCGTGTTGTCTTCAGGATCCGCGGCTGCTGCAAGCCAACCAGGGGAGCCACTGCGCACTACGCTATACGATGTTTTCTCGGTAAGGAAGTGAATAGTTCACATTCTATTCCTTTAGTATTTGCCTCTCAAACTTCATCCTTAGGAGTGCGTCGGTGGCGTGCAGTGGCGGGTTTAGGGTTTAGGGTTTAGGATGTTGCACTAGGTAGTACTATAGAACCCCCAGACACGGTGTGCATGGATGGATGTAGTTAAGTCTATGTGTTCGTTATAAATAACTATTTTGTTTTAATTTGTTTTGCTTGCATAAGTCAATGGGGGCTTTCATTTGTCTAGTAAGTGTAGCAGGCTTCACCGAGCAGATACTCACCCTGCAGCAGGCAAGCAGTGGGGCAGTCTATGTGGGCATTAAATTTTATATTAAAAAGATAGCGTTATAGCCA
>NW_013572918.1:7097-7505 GCF_000499745.2 Eimeria mitis | reverse complement strand
TTCAAACTTTTTGCGGCCTCTCGCAGGTGTGCAAAGGAATTGGGAGAGGAAGATCCTCGCTGCAAGTAAGGGGCATGCAGTTGTTCGTTGTCTGTACACTTCATTGTTGTATCCACCAACTGAGCTTAGTATTTGTTTGACTTTATTTTATACATGTTCTTAATAGAACACTAGAATCTTATTCTAAGCGTTCGCTTACATACACTGCGTGTGGTGCTCAGGTACCAGTACTACCGTGCGCAGATAACCTGCACAGCTGAACAGATGGACGAGTGGAACGAGCACAGGAGCCGCGGTAAGACGGAAACAATGGTTGTTTTAATTACTGTATTTCCCACTTCTTCCTCAACAGCTGGGTATATGTAACATACCTGACGCTCACCTGCATGTACACTGCATCTGCGTGTG
>NW_013572918.1:6456-7070 GCF_000499745.2 Eimeria mitis | reverse complement strand
TTGACATGTTGCCGGAGCGATCTACAAAACATTTACGGCAGTAATTTGCTTTCTGCTGCCTGTTAACGATGGTGAAGGGTTTATATTGATATTTATTCCCTTGGTTTCGTTCCTTCTCATCAGACAAACCCGCACCAACGGCGGCTGCACATCTACCGTGTGCGCAGCTGATCCTCGGTGCCTCTCTGTTTATCTTTTCTCTCTTCTTTCTTTCACTTAAGCCGCTCTGCTTTGCGTCCTGCGCTATCGAAACCCATGCACCTTGCAAGCGTGGTAGGCTGCAGCATGCAGCAGCTACTGTTAGCTAGCCATCTAGCTGGCTAGCTGCAGCAACGAATACTGAACTTGAGTTTGGGCCGCGGGCGCGGCAGCTCGTCTAAGAATGCTACAAATCACAGTTACAGCCAACCCGTAGACTTCAAGATACTTGCAGCAGCAGCTGCGGAGCAAACGAGTGGTACGAAGTGCATGCATGTAGGTCTACGCGGCTCTCCTGCACCTCCGCTGTAGGCTTTTACTATGCGCACAACGCCATCTTCAGTTCTAAGTGTCCGCTGTCTACGCTGTAGAAAGTATCCAGGGGTAGCAATGGCTCTACTGCGTACGCTATGCGT
>NW_013572918.1:5290-6360 GCF_000499745.2 Eimeria mitis | reverse complement strand
ATATATATATATATATATATATATATATATATATATATATATATATATATATATATATATATATGTGCAATACGCAACATACTTACGTTGCGCTGACCCCTACAGCTGAACTGTCTAACTCCGCTGCATCCCTTTTGTTTCCTCTCCTGCGTTGCTCATCGTCGTCTCCAGACGAATACATGCTAAGCTATCTGTACTACCTGCTACTCCCGGCGTCGATATCTATGTACGATTACACCCTACTCTGCTCTGCATGCAAATATTCCATAAACACTACCACTTAGAAAGAAGTTCATGTTTGATACTTTAACTGTACGAAAACTGTCGACGCTGCATCTTCGGATATGAAACGTGTACGTTCTGCNATGTTTGATACTTTAACTGTACGAAAACTGTCGACGCTGCATCTTCGGATATGAAACGTGTACGTTCTGCTGCACAGCAGTTGAAGCTGCTCTCTGGCTGGGGTTGCAGCCGCTGCTGCACCTGTTGCTACGGCAATACCGACAGCAACAGCCACCCACCTTACCCCGCTACATTTGAATGCATGTAGGAAGCAAACGGACGGACAGACACTCAACTCGCAGTCGGACAGACTCACTTTCGTGGGGCTTCGGGTGTATATCCACTGCCCTACCCACTCCCAACATCTTCACTTTAAACCTAACAACGGGCTCTGACTGAACACATGATGCAGTAAACGAGAAAAACCCCACAACAACTTGCAAGGCGGAAGAAAAACGACAAAGCTGACCACGCCTACGCTCGTTCGGAAGGTGCCAACGGTTTCTCCTGGTGTACAGACATCACGGGCACGCCACGAACCGACTTGTGCTGCATTTCTTTGTTTAAACCGTGCAGTTTTATCCAATAGAGCTTTCAGTTCAACACATCCAAGGCCACGTCCAGACGGGGTACGGGCATATGTGGACCTTCTGCTGAGGCAACCATGGCGACTGCGGGTTTCTTATCCCCCATCTTCAAGCACTGCTCAGCTGTGAAGCCAGCAGCGAGGCACTGTTGTGGATCTGTGAGTTCCTTGAGTGCGACTTGGTCTCCGTTCTCTACAG
>NW_013572918.1:4604-5190 GCF_000499745.2 Eimeria mitis | reverse complement strand
GACCATGGCGACTGAGGGTTTCTTATCCCCCATCTTCGAGCACTGCTCAGCTGTAAAGCCAGCAGCGAGGCACTGTTGTGGATCTGTGAGTTCCTTGAGTGCGACTTGGTCTCCGTTCTCTACAGCTTCAACGACGGTCTCAGGCAAAGCACCGCTCTCAATGGCCTCCTTCAGCAAAACTTGAGAAGGCAGAACTACCAAACCCTCAGACTCCTCCGTGTTCAACATCAAACCACCGAAACCCGACATCAACACGCCAGCAGTCGCAATGCAGCGCTCAGGAAGCACCATCGAGGACGCCATACGGACGGACTGCGAGAGGAAGCTGAACAGGCAAGAACAGCAACGCAAAAGAAAGCACCATCACCATGTCAGTACTGATCACTACGAAAGAGCGGAAACTACAGGACTGTTAAGCTCTACGTAACTGTGCGCACAACGGTCTGCCCAACCCCCCAAACTCCCTATGTTGTACGACTCCTGGGGCTTAAACCCTCATACACGAACTACCATCAATCTAAGCCCTTGATGCATGCGCATCTTCCTACCTTCTCTTCTTCTCGCCTTCTTCGCTCTTCTTGTGCTC
>NW_013572918.1:3771-4504 GCF_000499745.2 Eimeria mitis | reverse complement strand
TAGGACTGTTAAGCTCTACGTAACTGTGCGCACAACGGTCTGCCCAACCCCCCAAACTCCCTATGTAGTACGACTCCTGGGGCTTTAATCCCTCATAGATGAACTTCCATCAGTCTAAGCCCTTGATGCATGCGCATCTTCCTACCTTCTCTTCTTCTCGCCTTCTTCGCTCTTCTTGTGCTCCTCCTGCTGGAAGGTGACGTGCAACGCGCGCCTGGGTAAGTCGAGCCCCAGCTTCACACCGCTAGCCAGCCCGCCTGCACTCCCTCCTTTAACCAGAATTTGGCAACTGTAAAACGACATAAACCCACAGAGCAGAAAAGAAAGGCATTCAGCACAGCTAACATGATACCCACACCAAATGAATGGGTTGCTACCTGCCCGCTCGCTCTACCCCAGCACGGTGTTGTTCAGCAAACTTACGCCTTTTCATCCCCCTCACGCAAGGAGAGAGACAAAGGGGAAGTCTCTGCACGGAACATCCCTTCAAGACCGCCAAAGCCACTGAACATAGACGTAAACGTGCCCTGCAGCATCCTATCCAAATCCGACAGGGCAGAGCCGTCGAAGAAGCTGGCAAACGGCGACCTAACAACAGGAGCCTGTCCTTCTGGATTGTTGTTTGTTGCTTCGCCGTTTGCAAAGGAACCCGACATATTCAGCTGTACAGCCACCACCGCAGCAAACGCTGCAACCTGCACTCGGAGAGGAGCCATTCTTGACACCCACAAAC
>NW_013572918.1:2941-3671 GCF_000499745.2 Eimeria mitis | reverse complement strand
ACATTGTTGTTTGTTGCTTCGCCGTTTGCAAAGGAACCCGACATATTCAGTTGTACAGCCACCACCGCAGCAAACGCTGCAACCTGCACTCGGAGAGGAGCCATTCTTGACACCCACAAACTGCTGTGCGAGCGGAAGAAGGGAGTTTTGGAGCCTTTTGTTGGAATTACAAACGCATAGAATGCTGAATGTCACTTAGTTGCACCTGGATTATACTCTACGCAGAGGATGAACGCTCGTTGCCAGAAGCAGGAGTCCGAGCGAGTGAGATGGCATGGATGGACCCCAATCACTGCGACGCGTTCACTTGCCACATCAGGTTGCTGCAGGGGTAAGATATGCAGCACCAAGGGAATAATACATTTTATAACGCTTATATTCTAATAATTCACTGTTTATATGCCGTGTAGGAGAGTCGCTGCTCACAAATTCTCGACTTGTGCCAACTACACCCCTTGCGGACGGTTCGTCTCCCCTGTACGGCGACACGAAGTTAAGCGCCTACGAAACTATTCCGGCTGCTTCTATTCGTGATATGCATGACTTTGCCAACTCAGTCAAACCGAGTGGTGTAATAATGACGGAGGCGAGGTGTGCAGCCCGGCTTCACCGCTCAGCCGGGTGCGCAGTGTAGCATTATAGCCTCTGTAGTATGCTTTCTCCTGAGCTAGCATAAGGCTTCTACTTATCCGCAGTATGCCTACTAATGGCCAAGTGAGTACTCAACAAT
>NW_013572918.1:2656-2841 GCF_000499745.2 Eimeria mitis | reverse complement strand
CGTAAGATATGCAGCACCAAGGGAATAATACATTTTATAACGCTTATATTCAAATAATTCACTGTTTATATGCCGTGTAGGAGAGTCGCTGCTCACAAATTCTCGACTTGTGCCCACTACACCCCTTGCGGACGGTTCGTCTCCCCTGTACGGCGACACGAAGTTAAGCGCCTACGAAACTATTC
>NW_013572918.1:2471-2556 GCF_000499745.2 Eimeria mitis | reverse complement strand
GAACACGTTCCAGCGGGTCAAGTACCAATTTATGGAAGGTCGTCTCCTCCCCGAGGGCCGCACCTCCTTGGGTCGCTGGGTCGAG
>NW_013572918.1:1839-2371 GCF_000499745.2 Eimeria mitis | reverse complement strand
ACAGAACACGTTCCAGCAGGTCAAGTACCAATTTATGGAAGGTCGTCTCCTCCCCGAGGGCCGCACCTCCTTGGGTCGCTGGGTCGAGGCCTGCTGGGGGGGTGGAGGGGAGAGAGTTGCTCTTCGGCAGCGTATTGTAACGCGTGCTCTCTTTTTTATCCGAGGAGGGTCGTGAACTGTAGTGCACTCGAAATACTCGCTCGAGATAAAGTAGTCCAAAAAGCAGCCGACCCTCTCTCCTGTCACCAGGAACCCTAAGCAGCCGCGGCATGCAGTTTGAGAGAGGCTTCAATACCAGATGCTGCATTAACAACAGCAACGACAACAGCAGCGGCAGTAGCACCAGCAGCAGCTGAACCATCGTCGACAGTGGCAACAATCCAAACCGCTATGTTTCGTTGCTTCACGCTCGCTTGTCTAGGCTTTGTCTCTAACGCCAACTGCAGGCGCCTAGGCCTCCCTGTATACCCTCATGCGAACTCAACCCAGCACCACTAGAAAGCGGAACACCGGAAGGCGGCAGGAGCAGCTC
>NW_013572918.1:0-1739 GCF_000499745.2 Eimeria mitis | reverse complement strand
TGCTTATTGTCGTTGCTTCACGCTCGCTTGTCTGGGCTTTGTCTCTAACGCCAACTGCAGGAGCCTAGGCCTCCCCGTATACCCTCATGCGAACTCAACCCAGCACCACTAGAAAGCGGAACACCGGAAGGCGGCAGGAGCAGCTCCACCTGATACACCATGAACACATTCATTCATCTGAACTTATGCGTGTACTGGCTACCTATTAGATCCTGTGGGCTTATTCCCACGTATGGCTTCATCATACTTATCCTCTAGTATTGGGGGCGGGCCCCCTTCTCCTTACATGTACCGCTTCACATATCTGCGGGTGACACGTAGTTGGCTATTCTCATAATTGAGTTGTTTCTTTTGCGCATATGCCTCAACCGCACCCATTCTTTTATCCTAAACGGTTTTAAGGTCATTTTCCTCCTCTGCTCATCTGTGGAGCAACAGAGGAGCGGCCTACTGGTAGCCCAAGAGCGCCTTCGTCTTCTCTTTTCCTATCGTGCTGCATTTACGGCGTGTGCTGCTCGGGGAGAGCTGGGGATAGATGTAGCATTCTTTTTTTCAAATTGGTCTGTGTGTTCCTACTTTCGGGCAGGCTGACCGCTGAGGATCAAGTAAGTGCTCAGCAATTTTCTATAGTGATTATGCATGCACCATCGGGACTTGGTTGTGCACGCAGGCAAAGTTATGTTGCAGCAAGAGTTGCCATCAGAGTGCGTTGGAACCCGTGTCATGTCACCGCCTTTTCCTCGGCAATAAGCTCTTGGGTCGCCGGTCCCAGGCAGCCTGGGGACTGGAAGTAGGCCAACTGCCTTTAGTCTTTTGCCTGCACTCCAGCTGGCGCTCGCCATTTAATAGGGCCAAAGATTCTCTTACTACACTTCCGAGACTTCTGTTTCACCTTGGCTTTGTTGATCTGCTTGAAGTCGGCATACATGCGCCACCTCCCATCCTTTCGCTTCACCGACACCGGATTCTGCCCAAATGCGCTAGTTGATTGTTGAACCTTGCTTTTTCTTAGCAGGTCAACTGCTTGCCGCTCCACTGAGTTTGCGGGAGGTGACCTGCTGCTGATATCCCTCCCTTTTACTTACTACGCCTTATAACTCCTTCAATTCTGCGTACTGCTCTTGTTTTTAATGCGTTAACTTGATCGACCCCGCAGAGCTGCTGTCTTCGTAGGACCATCGCGACGGACTGCGTGCAGTTCCCCTTCCTCGTTTCCTGGTGTGCCCCAGCAGTGTGCAGGAGCGCCATTGCTCCTCTTCCCTTGGGATATCGCTTCCACTCCTCTTAACATAGAGGATGCAAATACTGTTGGAACCGTTGAGAGGCGCACACTCTCATTACTTGCTGGCAAATAGAACTCGATAGTCTCGCCGAGTCAGCGCACCTGCGCCCTCCGCTGGGTCGCCCACGGCGCTCCAAGGATTATGCCGTGGTGAACTGGTCCAACCATGAAGTCCCATGTCAAGGTACTATATGTTGTCTCGCAGTTCCGGCCACATCTTATGGCCATGGTTATGTCGAACCTCGTGTCCTTCCTTCCATCGAAATTTAGTCTCACAGGCCTCGCCAACGAGTAGAGAGTTGCACGTCTTTCCTGTGGCATCCGACGTCGATTCCACTTCGCACCCTGTATCAACGACCGAGCCTGTAAATGCGCAGTGTCGGTGTGTGGGTGCGGTCGTCACCTCGTTTTGCCCCATCACTGTTATGTCTATCAGAGCGTTTCTCTGTTCCTCTCT
>NW_013572917.1:3558-4456 GCF_000499745.2 Eimeria mitis | reverse complement strand
AAAGCTATGCGTGAAGCGTGAACAAAATTTGTTTCATGCAGACGACGATACTACCACTGTAAGAGGCTCAGCCAATTCCACCAACATCTCCTTTTAAATACAGATAAGCCGCCGGGTGAGCTTTCACCCCACCACTGAACTGTAAGAGATGAAGTCGATCGTCTTCCTGTTCTCAGCAGTTATCTGAGCAATCTACTGCCTTCCCCTCGTCCCGGGAACTCACGCAAAGTCCTAAGAGAACACTGGGAACAAAAACGCACAAATGAGTCGATCTAAAACACGCGTTTGCCCCTAATTGCGGTTACTGATGGACTTAGTGCTCTTTTCCCAGACTCTTCAGTTCACTGTTGACCAACAGCTTGAACCCGAATCATTGTTTCCATTCCCATTCTTTTAAGTTTGGAAGATTTCTAAGACGCTGAAACGCTTTGAAAGTATCGGCTGAAAACGAACTTGACAAACCTGAGTGTGTATGCGTCGAGTGTACGGCTTACCTGGAGTGCATGGCAGTGGTTCAGGCACTCCTATGAGGCGTTGTAGTGAATACTCACTACAATCACAGCAACAATGCCGTGCGCCTTGTGAAATGAGAACCCCACTGTTGACTAGCGAGCTGGCAGGCATTAGCTATGTGGAATGAGTGAGTCAGTGGAAGTGTCTGTGAATGCTGATTGATGTACGTTGAGAATAACATTGGTGAATGCACTAAACATTCTTTATGAAGTGACCATTGCTATGATTGTAGGAGATGCTCGCATGAGCCTTGGTGCAAAAGGTACTGCAACGTGCTACGCCGTCTCCTCTGCCTGCCCCAAAGGCCGCAGTGCCTGCTCTAGTGCGGTTGCAGAATAGAACAGTTTTGGAGAAGAAACTGAGAGATTCCCTTGACCTTTGTTAT
>NW_013572917.1:1307-3467 GCF_000499745.2 Eimeria mitis | reverse complement strand
ATAGTCCTTCAGAGATACAACCTAATAATACGTAAAGCTAACTGCAAACATTTATACTAAAGAGGAATACTCTACGTTATTTTGAACAAATATCAACATAGCATGTAAAGGAGTGAGCGCTCTCCCAGGTCTCCAAGGCTAGCAGCCTCGACACGATAGAAGAAAGCAGATAATGGAGGTCGGACGCACGACGCGCAGATGTCGGATGAAGTCAACACATTATGCTAAATAGCCAGGGGACAGGCAACCCGAGGGCGTTCGTAAAGATCGCATTTACAAAAGAATTCCCCAGTTTGCTATGCATGATTCAGCAATGGCCATTGCAAGCTGTGGCATGAACAGCAGTGCTTATTTTCTGTGTAGCATGCTGTGGCTTCACTGAGAACAGAAACCCTTCTTTGGCCTTGGTAGGCTGCGCGTAAGCAAATGCAAAAGCTCTATAAGTACATTCAGAGGCAAAGCATGCGCCAAAGGAATCTTCGTTGAAGTTTCCTTGTGTGCACCCGTGAGGCTGGCTTGTGTTATCAGCCGCTGCGAGATGCGCTGTAACCCCACTTCAGGCTGCCTCACCCCCGCAACACCCAAGCCGTCAGGCCCTGAGCTCAACATGCAGCAGGAACACGGGAGAACGCCACCTGTTTTTCGGAAACTCTTGCTTTAATTCTTTACCTACATTGCAGCTAGCTTCTTCCCTTGATTAAGGCCATAGAGCAAGCATTATAGGCTGCGTGCAATACTTCTTGACAGTTGCTTTTTCCACCGCGTTAGCGAGGCCTATATCCTTTTCTATATGCTGTCTGTATTTGTATTTACACTTCAGCCCTGTACTGCAGCCCTCTTCATTTCTACTGCTTGGTTGGCGCTGCACACGCCAACACTTCCACCTTTTTTGGGCAGTGAAAGTTTTATCGAGTGCTCAGAAAAAGCCTGGCTAGCTTCTCAACGTCTACATTGCGCTCATCCGATAACTTCTGCAGACTCCCAGGAGTACACCAGGTGTAGGAACACCCACTTAGTATCCATTTGGGAGCATGCATACAAATATGAACACATCCACCAACATACGGCAAATCCTGTGTACCATTTTTCTGTGGGTTGGTATGTACAGTCCTACTTGCGTGCAGGCTGTCTATGGAGGGTCAACTGAGTACACAAGAATTGTATATAGTGTTGCTGCATGCAGTAAAATGGGCTTGGCTACGCATGGATCTGCGGTTGCCCTGAGGCATGAGTTGCAGCGATGTGCGCTGCAGATCATGTCCCCGACCCTAGGCCTTTGGGCTGGCGGTCTCAGGTCGAATGGGAACTGGAGAAGATATCAACTGACTTTTAGAAACTCTTATATGGAGTATTCTTATTCCATTGGAGCTCGCGAGAGTCATAAAGGATAGAGGACTCTCGTTCCATTCTGCTACAAGCCCCACGTTGGCGGGGGAACGAAATCTTCCAACAAGGGGTACACAGTATGTTACATAGTGTATCGGCGTCATATCTTCTCAAAATGTCAACCTAGCACTTTCTGGGAATGTGAAACTCCCTGCCGCGGCGCAGCCGTCAACGAAGCAATTCTCAGCTCCACCAGGACTCAGCAAACTCCGGCATAATCAACCCACACGCAAGCCCTTTCAAACTGCTCTCCAATGCATTCATGAACACAATAATGATGTGTTTCGACGCTGGGTGCTTTTTCACTGGCGCATATATACACATCTGTACGCACATACAGACTTGCCATTGCACAGGCGCATCCCCATCCAGCCAAATGCACACGGACTCCATTTTCCTAGGAATTCTACATTTGCAATTTACTTAAAATTTCATAAGAATACCTTTGCTATTGCAGTAATGCAAATACCTAGCAAGGGCTACACAAACTAGCTGAGGCGGGCGTTTGGGCATGCAGTCCATCAGTCCGGACTGATCCGCCAGCAGTTCCCTCAACAGCTATACAGTCCTAAAGAAACAATTTGCATACACGTTATTTATTTGTGCTGCGACATTCTGGAGTCATGTCCTCCGCCGAAGATGCAGGTAACTGTCACTGACCCTGGTAAGTTTCTTGTTGCGTATGTCGGGGGGAGCGGCAGATATGCTACCTGTATTTTTCCTTTGCATGTCTCACTCGATACTTCCATGCTGAAGTTTGGAAATAAATTATTT
>NW_013572917.1:0-1044 GCF_000499745.2 Eimeria mitis | reverse complement strand
CCCTGCTTCCTTTAAGTACCTAGTTCCGCTTAAGTTGGCACTGTGATATATTTTGTTACTGGGGCATCTGTGCAGGAACACTGCGAGGACTCTAGCGGAGGCGGGGGTGGGAGAGGGAGCCATGCTGCTCGTTCTCAACGAAGCCCCTGCACCTCCAGTGACAGCCGCCTCTCGTGTTATTTCTGGTGCCACTCAAGAGCGTACACAGCGGGTACAGCAGGCACCGGCGCCCGCAGCTCGAACGCCGCAGCGGCAGCAACTTCCTGCCACATTGCCCTTCGATTTCTCAAGTACGCAGCAGCACATACTGCAGTGCACCGTTTGAGTGCACCGTGAACTTATTTGGCATATGGAATGTAATCGTTCGCAACTCTGCCCGTCTCTGCATACAGGCATCGTCGTGGACGGTGGTCGAGTCGCTCAGTTCCCCGCGGGGGGGAATAATGGGCCACCCCCAAGCACATCTTCTGCGCCTGCTTCCAGTACTGCCACCTCCCCACTTGCCCCTGCAGGGGGAACTGCTGCTGCGTCATTGACATCTACCATAGATGCACAGGTAAAAGCACTGATCCGGCGCCGCGCAGAAGAGGCGGTGGCCGCAGCAACAGCGGATCCCGCATCCCTGAGCATCATCCGAGTACAGAATCCAGTCATTGGAGATGCCATAAAAGCTGCTGTAGATGAGCGCCAGGCAGCTACTCTTCCAAGAGGAACAGATGCAGCTCAACCAGCGGAGGCTGGAGCAGCGATGAAGCAGTTGATGGAACTCCTAGAAAAAGAATATGAAGCTCAGAAAAAGGTAAGGTGCAAGCATGTTGTAGGGGGCCCACCCGGCTCTGTTGCCTCTGCTGCTCTTGCTGCTGCCTGCTCCATCTTAGCCTGCGTTGACAGACTGTACGACTGCATCGAGAAGCAGCAACTGCAACCAAAACAAATCTATGCAATTCTGTCTCCCTGTACAGGCTGAAAGCGATAGGTTGAGGCGTATGCAGGCAATACAACGGGATCCGCTATCGCAGGAGGCTCAGCAGTTCTTGCTAGAGG
>NW_013572916.1:5719-5897 GCF_000499745.2 Eimeria mitis | reverse complement strand
CGTGTGCGGGGATTTAAACCGCTGGTGAAGAACGCGGAGAGCGAAAAGCTGCAGCCCACCTCACTGTGCCTTCATGCGTGCTGGGGGGCCGTTCGGGCGCCGAGAGTCGAATGTGAGGGAATAGTATGCCCTGCTTTGGGAGGTAGATAACGAGACGCACTGAAGGCCCCTGCACGTA
>NW_013572916.1:5442-5619 GCF_000499745.2 Eimeria mitis | reverse complement strand
GTAGATAACCAGACGCACTGAAGGCCCCTGCACGTGCCTTGCCCTTGCGGAGCAGAGTGGACAATCCCGTTGCTTGTGTGCAGCACTGCTGTCCTGCGCAGCGTACCGCGCTCAGCGTGAATGTGGGTGCTTTCGCGCAGGCACCTGTTGATGGTGCGCAGCAATCCGTCGCGAATC
>NW_013572916.1:5149-5342 GCF_000499745.2 Eimeria mitis | reverse complement strand
GCAGCACGCCACTCTAAAACAGAGCGTATGATGCCTTGCCTTGTGTGCAGCATAGCTGTCCTGTGCAGGTGCCCCACTTCGCATTGACACACTTTTGCACAGGCAGCTGACCATGCTGCGCAGCAATCCGTCGCTAATAACGCGGCGTGCGGGACAAACCGTGTATTGCACCTGCGCTGATGCGCAGGCGGCG
>NW_013572916.1:4820-5049 GCF_000499745.2 Eimeria mitis | reverse complement strand
GCTAAAGCGCAACACTGCAACTGCGGCAGGTGTTGTTATCGACTGACGTGCTCCAGCAAGCAACTTTTTGGTGGGGTCGGCTGTTCCACAAAGAGCGCATGGAAATAGGATAGTTGGACGATTTTGATCAGTGCAGAATTTAGACTACTTACACCGCAAACATGCTATAACCCGAATGTATGCAGTTGTCGCTAAATATCAACAAAGACCGGCTGGCCCTTCAAAAGGG
>NW_013572916.1:4483-4720 GCF_000499745.2 Eimeria mitis | reverse complement strand
CACCGCGTCACTCTGCTGCAGAGCGTACGATGCACCGTCTTATGCGTATCACGATTGGATTCCCCTGGGCAGCACTCCCACAGAAACTGTAGATTTGACTGTACTGCCCTTAGGGCAATGCATTACATGCAACAGGTTTCCGACGGCGCGCGTCGAGGTCGAGCACAGCTTAGACGATAATCTTGAAGCAGACGGCAGGCCATGTTTGTGTTCGGCAAACGCCCACAACAGCACAGT
>NW_013572916.1:4258-4383 GCF_000499745.2 Eimeria mitis | reverse complement strand
CCTTCAAAAGGCACCGCGTCACTCTGCTGCAGAGCGTACGATACCCCGTCTTATGCGTATCACGATTGGCCTGCCTTGGGCAGCACTCTCACAAAAACTGTAGATTTGACTGTAATGCCCTTAGC
>NW_013572916.1:4047-4158 GCF_000499745.2 Eimeria mitis | reverse complement strand
AGTGTTGCTATAACCATCAATGCAACACTGGGATAGCCAGTTCTCATCTTAGATCGTAAGTGCATATACGGTAACGTTCTCGACAATAGCAAAGAAACCTAAAAGGCGCCA
>NW_013572916.1:3888-4011 GCF_000499745.2 Eimeria mitis | reverse complement strand
AAAGTTTCAGCAAGTGTTGCTATAACCATCAATGCAACACTGGGATAGCCAGTTCTCATCTTAGATCGTACGTGCATATACGACAACGTTCTCGACAATAGCAAAGAAACCTAAAAGGCGCAC
>NW_013572916.1:3478-3788 GCF_000499745.2 Eimeria mitis | reverse complement strand
GATACTTGGGCAATTTTGATCAGTGCAGAATTTAGACTACTTACACCGCGAACATGCTATAACCCGAATGCATGCAGTTGTCGCTAAATAACAACAAAGACCGGCTGGCCCTTCAAAAGGCACCGCGTCACTCTGCTGCAGAGCGTACGATACCCCGTCTTATGTGTATCAGGAGTTGCTCCCCTGGGCAACGCTCCCACAGAAACTGTAGATTTGACTGTAATGCCCTTAGCTCAAACCGACGCATTACATGCAACAGGTAACGTAGGTATCTTTGAACGTTCCGACGGCGCGCGTCGATGTCGAGCAA
>NW_013572916.1:3037-3227 GCF_000499745.2 Eimeria mitis | reverse complement strand
CCTTAGCTCAAACCGATGCATTACATGCAACAGGTAACGTAGGTATCTTTGAACGTTCCGACGGCGCGCGGCGATGTCGCGCACAGCTTTAATGATAATCTTGAAGCAGACGGCAGGCCATGTTTGTGTTCGGCAAACGCCCACAACAGCCCAGTAAAGTTTTCGCCAGTGTTGCTATCACCTCCATCAA
>NW_013572916.1:2772-2937 GCF_000499745.2 Eimeria mitis | reverse complement strand
TACGATACCCCGTCTTATGTGTATCAGGAGTTGCTCCCCTGGGCAACGCTCCCACAGAAACTGTAGATTTCACCGTAGTGCCCTTAACGGAAACCGATGCATTACATGCAACAGGTAACGTAGGTATCTTTGAACGTTCCGACGGCGCGCGTCGATGTCGAGCAC
>NW_013572916.1:2494-2581 GCF_000499745.2 Eimeria mitis | reverse complement strand
AAGCTGGTCTTGGTTTTCATTTGACACCAGTAGTCGTTTGAAACGACCCCTCGTCTGCTCGGAGGTTGCCTGCGTTGCTTAGGAGCG
>NW_013572916.1:2287-2394 GCF_000499745.2 Eimeria mitis | reverse complement strand
TCATTTGACACCAGTAGTCGTTTGAAACGACCCCTCGTCTGCTCGGAGGTTGCCGGCGTTGCTTAGGAGCGCATGGGGAGGCGTAGTCCCTGCACCTGGAACGCACG
>NW_013572916.1:2043-2187 GCF_000499745.2 Eimeria mitis | reverse complement strand
CTCGTCTGCGCGGAGGTTGCCTGCGTTGCTTAGGAGCGCATGGGGAGGCGTAGTCCCTTCACATGGAACTGACGGGCACGTGCATGCGTGTACGTCAACGCAGTCGGTGTATGGCATCCCAGTTGTCCATAGCGACATAATGGA
>NW_013572916.1:1841-1943 GCF_000499745.2 Eimeria mitis | reverse complement strand
ACTCACAGGCACGTGCATGCGTGTACGTCAACGCAGTCGGTGTATGGCATCCCAGTTGTCCATAGCGACACATTGGCCCGGTGCAAGCGTACGCTCAGGCGT
>NW_013572916.1:1650-1721 GCF_000499745.2 Eimeria mitis | reverse complement strand
ATTGCGCTCTTGCGCTTTTGCTGAGGACGGATTTCAACTGGCAAGAAGCGACACCGTCAGAGCGGCCATCG
>NW_013572916.1:1124-1324 GCF_000499745.2 Eimeria mitis | reverse complement strand
GATGGGTCTGTGCTCTGTCCGACGACAATGTTCGCTGTAGGAGTGGGGCAAGTATTTTCCATTTCCAGCCTGGGTAGTACAGCTCTTAGCAACGACAAGGTGTGCTGACAGAGATGCAAAGCCCTTCATTGCACAAACTGTTGCGCGTGTTTGGCGCAGACTGTACGATGCCTAGCGGCGCGCAAGGCATCAGGTGTCGT
>NW_013572916.1:233-1024 GCF_000499745.2 Eimeria mitis | reverse complement strand
TGATGGGTCTGTGCTCTGTCCGACGACAATGTTCGCTGTAGGAGTGGGGCAAGTATTTTCCATTTCCAGCTGGGGTGGTACAGCTCTTAGCAACGACAAGGTGTGCTGACAGAAATGCAAAGCGATTCATTGCGCAAACCGTTGCGCGTGTTTGGCGCAGAGTGTACGATGCCTAGCGGCGCGCACGGCATCAGGTGTCGTGCGTAGCCCTGTCGCCTCCTGTGGATATGCCAGACGCCGTCGTCACATCTTCTGCGGAAGTCGATGCATTCCAACGGGCGTCCTACGCTGATAATATTCGTGCGCAAGGTGCTGGGAATTTAGGTGTGCGTGAACCTGGGCGAAAGCGTCGCAATGCCTGGCGCACACCGTTGTTGTGGAAGGGCTTAGGACTATTTACGACGAACCAGACTTCAGTTTGAAGTAGGTGATTTCGTGCATTGCATTACTATGGCACTGACACGACGCTTCATTTCTCGTTTAGCGAGTGCGCTTATTGTTTATGCGCTAGTTTGCACAGAGAATGGACTAGGAAATCAGGCGTTGGTGGAGCGTTGTGTTTTGTCAAGGGTTCGCGCCAAATCAACCCAGGCGGCGGGTGGGTGAGGCTAAGTGCTTGTTGTCACCCCGCAACTAAAGTGGGTAATTGTGGATGGCGTGGCGGTGGCTTTATTTGCAGTTGTTGAATGGTAGCGGAGCTCGCCTAGGCGCAGCTAATGACCATGTTGGATGCCGCTCCATTTCGGTTGAACTGATGTATTCTAGGGTACTTATGGAGCATGGAAACGAAT
>NW_013572916.1:0-133 GCF_000499745.2 Eimeria mitis | reverse complement strand
CTTCAGTTTGAAGCAGATGCTTTCATGCGTTGCATTACTATCACACTGTCCCGACGCTTCACTTTTTTTTTAAGGGGTGCGCTTATCGATTATGCGCTAGTTTAGGAAAATCAGCGGCCGGTCAAGCGTTGTG
>NW_013572915.1:4607-4728 GCF_000499745.2 Eimeria mitis | reverse complement strand
TACACTCCCGACAGCCATGTATGTTTGTAGGCTGCCACGGAGAGCAGGACGTGCGTTGCGTTAATGGAGGGGTAGGAAGGGAAAGCTATGCTACAGAATCGCGAAGCGACTGTCAGACAAG
>NW_013572915.1:4181-4507 GCF_000499745.2 Eimeria mitis | reverse complement strand
CGCAAGGCTCATACGCTCCCGACAGCCATGTATGTTTGTAGGCTGCCACGGAGAGCAGCTCGTGCGTTGCGTCAATGAAGGGGTAGGAACGGGAAGCTATGATACAGAATCGCGAAGCGACTGTCAGACAAGGCAGCTTGCCGGTGACAATTGGTGAGTTATATTATGCAGTCAGGTTTCTCCACTAGACTGCAGAGCACGGATATTTCAGCAGGGTAATTATATTCGTCTACCCTGTGGGCGACTGCGCAAATACGAATTTCGGAATTCCTTTTTCCTTTGGGCGACTTCATGAAAACACATCCCGATGGTTTCTCGGTCAGCCG
>NW_013572915.1:3642-4081 GCF_000499745.2 Eimeria mitis | reverse complement strand
ATGCAGTCAGGTTTCTTCACTAGACTGCAGAGCACGGATATTTCAGCAGGGCAGTTATATTAATCTACGCTGTGGGCGACTGCGCAAATACGAATTTGGGAATTCCTTTTTCCTTTGGGCGACTTCATGAAAACACATCCCGATGGTTTCTCGGTCAGCCATCGTGGCGTCGTTTGATTTGCTTATGTGAACCGCTTATCAATTACTGCTGGATTTTGCCTGGCGTGGTGAATGATAGCGCTAAAAAGTGGTGTTATGGTTTCTACGACTGATTTAACGCGTTGCATATCCACCGATGCCCGGCTGCTGGTTTGGGTCGACGTCGGCTCTGTGCGGTTGTGTTGTATGTACAATCAACATAATCTTATTTGGTGCATTATGTGCCGCAACGTTGAGCGGTGCATACTGCAAACATTGGTCAGCTTGTACGTTCCTGCTG
>NW_013572915.1:2919-3535 GCF_000499745.2 Eimeria mitis | reverse complement strand
GATTAAGCAGATATACTGTTAGAGGGTCTTTGTCCGATTTATGTCCAGGTTTGCGATGCCCAGCGCTGCAGGTCGCTGCCCATCTGTTTGCTAAGATGGTTTTTTTCAGGCGGGAAGTGCATGTTGATTCCCGTTTGGCTTCGGTGCGTCAAGCCTCTGCCTGGTAGGATTCGCTCGGTTCGGGCGTTTCGCCGACAGAGGGGGGCTAAACTGACGTAGTTGGAAGACCCTCGTAATTATGACAGTACCGTGCCATGCTGTTCGCCATGACCATTTTGCGGGTTGCACTATGTGTACTTCTGCTTGCATGATTCATTTGTTCTTGCACTGGACTGCATGGTTGAGCACAATGGTGACCCTTAGGTAGCTGATGGATCGGTCAGTCCTCTGTGCTGGCCGCAACTCACATTCTGGTGAACAATTCCAAGCAACGGAGACACGCGTTGCGACTCAGAGACGACGTTTCGTTAATCTTGGCGCCGGTCCCATTTGAAGCTGCACTGCATATCGACTGCCGTGGCCACGCATATAGCTACCCTTTCGCAAGGTGCTGGAAACAGCACAGGATTTCGTAAAGGACCTGAAGATTGTAGAACCATTCGCGGTGCAGGAAGTG
>NW_013572915.1:498-2819 GCF_000499745.2 Eimeria mitis | reverse complement strand
CGTTTCGCCGACAGAGGGGGGCTAAACTGACGTAGTTGGAAGACCCTCGTAATTATGACAGTACCGTGCCCTGCTGTTCGCCATGACCATTTTGCGGGTTGCGCTATGTGTACTTCTGCTTGCATGATTCATTTGTTCTTGCACTGGACTGCATGGTTGAGCACAATGGTGACCCTTAAGTGGCTGATGGATCGGTCAGTCCTCTGTGCTGGCCGCAACTCACTTCTGGTGAACAATTCCAAGCAACGGAGACACGCGTTGCGACTCAGAGACGACGTTTCCACGACTCAAGTGTGCTGAACGGGCAGGTGTTTGGTGAAGTGTGTGAAGCTGATGGTACTGCGTTAATTTTGGCGCCGGTCCCATTTGAAGCTGCATTGCATATCGACTGCCGTGGCCATTCATATAGCTACCCTTTCGCAAGGTGCTGGAAACAGCACAGGATTTCCTAAAGGACCTGAACACCGTAACACCATCTGATCTACAGAACGTAGGTGGACAACCACGCTTATCCAGGCTTGTGGATGGAACGCCTTCTTCATCAGTCTAGCTCTGTTGAGTGCGCTTCCGATGGAGAAAATGCCAAAGGTAAACTTATTCAGGACGTCCAATTAGTCGCAGCGTTGTGTGCTATTCATAGACGGCTATAGGCAATGCATGGACGAGCAAGTGTATCCACGTTGGGCATCGTTTGGCACGGGGCCAGCGAATTACGTTGCGACGGCGAGTGAAAATTAAGGGCGAGGTAAATGCGCATTTTCTCAACGCATTTGCAGTTTCTCCTTCTCTGGCTAGCGAGGAATGCTCCTGGACAAGTTGGCACTGCATCGCGAGCTGCCACGTGTCTGCACGCACCATATTGAGACACCAGTGCGTAACGCGGGTAGAACCGCAAGCGCACCTATACCGGACACGGCTGTGCATATTGACGGGGACTGACTTAAGACGGGCTGTTGAGCTTGACCAGTGCGACTGGGCTTTGCCGTGGATTTAGCTAGTCCGGAGGACGATTCTTCCCCAGAAAGGTGTCTGCAGCTGCATGCAGACCAAACGAACACTGGTCGCACAATTAGCACTGCATGCTATTTTCCGCAGCATGATTAATCTTAGGAGGTGCGCCAGCAACGTGCAGTCAGATTCATGCTATACGTCGATGGAGCTGCGTTCTAGATCGGCTTATAAACGAGGGGCACATCATCCGACTTTCCGGTCGATCCCGCCGTTGGAGGTTTGCCTTCCGCCGTTTCTTCTTAGGGACCCTGTTGCGCTGTGCAACTAAGTGAACAATACCTCGTCTATATGCATGCACGCAAGCAAAGTCGTTTGCGTGCGGGTGGGCAACGTCTATGCAGGCTTGAGCAAACTCCTGTGTTGCGTAGTCAAGACGCGGGCTTTTCAAACCGAAATCTTTGGACAAGGCTTCCCTGGGGTAAACGAGTCTCGCTGGCAGAGGGTAGGTTGCAGCCGGATGCTCATGGCATTCCATTTTCCACTCCAGTACGGTTGAGCCTCGACGGCCACCATTTCGTGGCATGGTCCCTTATTAAACCAAGAGGCTCGTCTGGCCAGGGCGTCAGGCAAACTACTGCCTTTGTCTTTTTAGTGGGGCAAGAAGTGTTTTCTGCGTGCTTGAGGCATGGTCTTTGTAGCAAGCAAGATTTAGTGACTAATGCACTTTGCCGTTTGTCGTCGAGCTGAAACATTTGTTGAAGAGAACCAGGCAGAGTCTATAAAGCAATTCGTTATGCATCGTGACTACTGTTGAGTTGCCGGGCTGACGACATGAGTCGAAACGCGTGCTATCCTGTCGGTGCGCATCCGAAAAATGACGATGTGTTGGTGCAGTTGATTCACCAGTGCGCTGAATAGCTGCGGGCGAGCACTGTTGAGGCCATTGTGGAAAGACGCAGGCTTGCTTCTAGAGTTTCTGGTGGATGCCCCTCAGGACGTTGCATCTCATCGCGCACCGCTGGCGCATGCGTCGGCGGAGTCAGCAGTTCATTTTGCACAATTCAGGAGGTGCGCGGACGTGTACTGCATGGCGCAAGATATTAGCCAGCGATTCGAGCGTTGCTCGTGGCCTGCAAGAGCGGCTCAGTACCCGATTCAGCCGTGGGCACAGTGGTTCTCTTCACTCACGAGCCCTCTCCACGAAGAAATTGGTTGTTCAACAACTGGTGGTCGACATGGTAATTGGCACTTCCCCACAAATTTCTTAATCGCCATGGTGTCGAGAACGCAATGTTGCCGGTACCTTGCGGCAACGGGGATGCTTCTATTGAACTTGCTCAGTGTCGCTTCGAGATGTTCTTTATGTAACA
>NW_013572915.1:0-344 GCF_000499745.2 Eimeria mitis | reverse complement strand
TTTCACCTGGTACGGCAGCCGTTTGGTTGGTGGTCTGGTGCCGTTGGCGTCGGCTTTTGCAGTGTCTTGATCTCTGCACGTTCACGTTCGGTGGGTCGGGAACTGATCATCACCGTCTTGCTAAGCAGGTGGCACGCAGCAGAATAGGGTTCTTGCAAAAAGGTTCAGCGTTCCCCGCAGATAGTCCCCAGCGACCATCAGGTATGCGATATTTAAAATAATGTGCGCCATGCTTCAGAGAGTGCGTGCGAATGTATCGCTAGAATCACCTCTGCCAGAGAGCCATCTGTTTGCAGGTTGCGTCATGGCTTGTGAACATTCCACTACAATACAGTTACGCCGGG
>NW_013572914.1:4981-5269 GCF_000499745.2 Eimeria mitis | reverse complement strand
CAGAGTATTATAATAACAAACTGAAGCAGCAGCTAGCGATCCATCTAGCTAGCTAGATGCATCCCTAACCACCCCCCCACCCCCACCCCCACCCAGCTAGCTAGCTAGCTAGCTAGCTAGGGTTTAGGGTTTAGGGTTTAGGGGTTTTCGCTGCCTTGAGGATAGCGTGAAAGTCTGAAGTAAGCGAAGCGCCGCCAACGAGGAAACCATCGACATCCTCACAAGCAAACAACTCCTAAACCACAAACCCTAAACCCTAAACCCTAAACCCTAAACCCTAAACCCTAA
>NW_013572914.1:4516-4881 GCF_000499745.2 Eimeria mitis | reverse complement strand
TCACAAGCAAACAACTCCTAAACCACAAACCCTAAACCCTAAACCCTAAACCCTAAACCCTAAACCCTAAACCCTAAACCCTAGGCCTGAGACCCTAAACCCTAAACCGTAAACCCGAAACCCTAAACCCTAAACCCGAGGCCCTAAATAATAAACCATAAACATAATAGCAACAATCGAGACATACACACAAACCCTAAACCCTAAACCCTAAACCCTAAACCCTAAACCCTAAACCCTGAACATAGTAGCAACAATCGAGACATACACACAAACCCTAAACTCTAAACCCTAAACAATAAACCCTAAACAAAACAGCAACAATCAATACATACACACAAACCCTAAACCCTAAACCCTAAACC
>NW_013572914.1:3329-3716 GCF_000499745.2 Eimeria mitis | reverse complement strand
GGTCATACGGGGGGTGGATCGTTGAAACAGTCAAAAAACTAAGGGTTTAGGGTTTATACTTTTTTTTTTTTAGGGTTTAGGGTTTAGGGTTTAGGGTTTGGGGGATTCGGCAAGGGAGGGTTTAATTTTAGAGAAAGGGTTTAGGGTTTAGAAACGAGGGTTTAGGGTTTAGGGTTTAGAAACGAGGGTTTAGGGTTTAGGGTTTGTGTTCTAGGGTTTAGGGTTTATACGGTGGTGAGGTGTTTGAGGGTTTGTGGTTCTCCCTGTCTAAAGAACTAGAACAAAGAGGGTTTGTATTCTAGGGTTTACTCTCTACCTCCTAGGGTTTAGGGTTTAGGGTTTAGGGTTTATTAGGGTTTAGGGTTTAGGGTTTAGGGTTTACGGCGG
>NW_013572914.1:2427-3229 GCF_000499745.2 Eimeria mitis | reverse complement strand
TGAGGGTTTGCGGTTCTGCCCGTGCCGATGGTTTAGAGAACTAGAACAAACAGGGTTTGTATTCTAGGGTTTCTTCTCTACCTCCTAGGGTTTAGGGTTTAGAGTTTTTTAGGGTTTAGGGTTTAGGGTTTAGGGTTTACGGCGATGAGTTTCTTGAGCTGTTTGAGGGTTTGCTGTTCTGCCCGTGCCGATGGTTT
The DNA here is from genome assembly GCF_000499745.2 of Eimeria mitis. NCBI lineage: Eukaryota > Apicomplexa > Conoidasida > Eucoccidiorida > Eimeriidae > Eimeria > Eimeria mitis. The sequence goes on along the minus strand of NW_013572914.1, from coordinate 3,032 downwards.
AGAGAGCTAGAACAAAGAGGGTTTGTATTCTAGGGTTTCTTCTCTACCTCTTAGGGTTTAGGGTTTAGGGTTTAGGGTTTATTAGGGTTTAGGGTTTAGGGTTTACGGCGATGAGTTTCTTGAGCTGTTTGAGGGTTTGCGGTTCTGCCCGTGCCGATGGTTTAGAGAGCTAGAACAAAGAGGGTTTGTATTCTAGGGTTTCTTCTCTACCTCTTAGGGTTTAGGGTTTAGGGTTTATTAGGGTTTAGGGTTTAGGGTTTAGGGTTTACGGTGGTGAGTTTCTTGAGCTGTTTGAGGGTTTGCGGTTCTGCCCGTGCCGATGGCCCAGATGGGTTCATACGCAACCACCACAAACCCCCAATCTTTTTTTGTTAAGAGAGAAGAGAAAGCCTAGGGTTTACATAAAAAACACAAAATAAAACTTTTGTTTTCTTCTTTTTTCCTTTTTCTAGGGTTTAGGGTTTAGGGTTTAGGTTCTAGGGTTTTAAATTGTGGTTTGAGGGACGGGTGCGCTTTGTTTTAAACCCTCATACTCGTTCTAGGGTTTAGGGTTTAGGGTTTAGGGTTTAGGGTTTACGGCTGGGGCTAGTATCATACAAGGGTTT
>NW_013572914.1:1527-2327 GCF_000499745.2 Eimeria mitis | reverse complement strand
GTTCATACGCAACCACCACAAACCCCCAATCTTTTTTTGTTAAGAGAGAAGAGAAAGCCTAGGGTTTACACAAAAAACACAAAATAAAACTTTTGTTTTCTTCTTTTTTCCTTTTTCTAGGGTTTAGGGTTTAGGGTTTATGTTCTAGGGTTTTGAATTGTGGTTTGGGGGAGGGGTGCGCTTTGTTTTAAACCCTCACACTCGTTCTAGGGTTTAGGGTTTAGGGTTTAGGGTTTACGGCTGGGGCTAGTATCATACAAGGGTTCACACACAAGCATACAAACCCTAAACCCTAAACCCTAAACCCTAAACCCTAAACCCTCATACCTTCAGCTGCTCCCCCAGAAACTCCATCGTTTTGCCGCTTTCTCTTGTCTCAAGGCTTTCACCTAAACCACACAAACCCTAAACCCTAAACCCTAAACCCTAAACCCCAAACCCTAAACCCTAAACCCTAAACCCTAAACCCTTGGTTCTAAACCCTAAACCCTAAAGTGAAAACTATAAAAGCCAAACTTTTGTAATTCGATTCAGATGCCCCCCAAAGGAGAGTTTAATATGCTAGGGTTTAGGGTTTAGGGTTTAGGGTTTAGGGTTTTTAGGGTTTAGGGTTTACCGATGCAGGCGATGACCTGCAGGCCGTGGTTTATTGCGTTCTTTGCTTTTGCTGCAACAACTTCGTTGCTCTCTCCCTAAACCACAAACCCTAAACCCTAAACCCTAAACCCTAAACCCTAAACCCTAAACCCTAGACCCTGAGCATGTAATCTGCTGATATAACTCGTAATGATAGACTATAA
>NW_013572914.1:1101-1427 GCF_000499745.2 Eimeria mitis | reverse complement strand
TCTAAACCCTAAACCCTAAAGTGAAAACTATAAAAGCCAAACTTTTGTAATTCGATTCAGATGCCCCCCAGAGGAGAGTTTAATATGCTAGGGTTTAGGGTTTAGGGTTTAGGGTTTAGGGTTTTTAGGGTTTAGGGTTTAGGGTTTACCGATGCAAGCGATAACCTGCAGGCCGTGGTTTATTGCGTTCTTTGCTTTTGCTGCAACCACTTCGTTGCTCTCTCCCTAAACCACAAACCCTAAACCCTAAACCCTAAACCCTAAACCCGAAACCCTAAACCCTAAGCATGTAATCTGCTGATATAACTTCTAAAGATAGACTATAT
>NW_013572914.1:918-1001 GCF_000499745.2 Eimeria mitis | reverse complement strand
AAACCACAAACCCTAAACCCTAAACCCTAAACCCTAAACCCTAGACCCTAAACCCTAAACCCTAAACCCTGATGTATAGGGGC
>NW_013572914.1:0-818 GCF_000499745.2 Eimeria mitis | reverse complement strand
ACACTCAGCTGGAAAGGGTTTAGGGTTTAGGGTTTAGGGTTTAGGGTTTACAGGTTGAATGCCGAAGCCCGCGCGCCTCTCGCTGTGCCCAACGATAACTGTATTTATACCGAAATCCTAAACCACAAACCCTAAACCCTAAACCCTAAACCCTAAACCCTAGACCCTAAACCCTAAACCCTGATTTATAGGGGTTAAAATATCGTTTCTGGAGCCACAAACCCTAAACCCTAAACCCTAAACCCTAAACCCTAAAGACCTCGTTCTGTCGCCAAACTCTCGCCCTCCTCTAAACCCTAAACCCTAAACCCTAAACCGTAAACCCTAAACCCTAAACCCTCGCTAACCTTAATCATTTGGGGGTTTATTTCCCCTGTAAATGCACCAAAAGAATCAACGAGAGAGGTATCCTGGAGAGCAACACGAAACGGGCGGTTTAGGCCCCGCATAACAAACCCTGCATGCAGTGAGGGGGGAGCTATCACCACCTGCACACAAACCCTAAACCCTAAACCCTAAACCCTAAACCCTAAACCCTAAAAAATAGAGGCTGAAACGCGGAGGATACGCATGTAAACCCTAAACCCTAAATGCAGGTCTTCTTGAATTCATGTCGGGGGGAGTTGAAACCCTAGATAACAAAACCCTAAACCCTAAACCCTAAACCCTAAACCCTAAACCCTAGGCAGCATACATATAGAAGGAACATATAAACCCTCACAATATATTTAAACAAGCAAGATGGGTATTAGGGTTTAGGGTTTAGGGTTTACTTCTAGATCATCAACATCTGCTGGTGCAGCATTTAACATATCTGT
>NW_013572913.1:4813-4999 GCF_000499745.2 Eimeria mitis | reverse complement strand
TCTGCAGCTGAGTTGCTTCTCTTGCTGCTGCTACAACTCTTTGTGCTGCTCTTCTGTTTTCTTCTCTTAGATAATCCTCGAGGGGTCTCCTTGCTGCAGCAGCAGCCCCCAGCAGCTGGGCCCATAGAAAGGAGACAGGGGGGCACCGGGGGCCCCCCCCCAGCCAGGCCGCTCCTCTCCCCTGCT
>NW_013572913.1:2830-4713 GCF_000499745.2 Eimeria mitis | reverse complement strand
TCTGCAGCTGAGTTGCTTCTCTTGCTGCTGCTACAACTCTTTGTGCTGCTCTTCTGTTTTCTTCTCTTAGGTAATCCTCGAGGGGTCTCCTTGCTGCAGCAGCAGCCCCCAGCAGCTGGGCCCACAGAAAGGAGACAGGGGGGCACCGGGGCCCCCCCCACAGCCAGGCTGCTCCTCTCCCCTGCTCCCGCTGCTGCTGCTGCTGCTGCTGCTGCTGCTGCTGCTGTTGGTAGCTTGTAGAAATCAAAACAGTAAGGAATTCATCTAGGGGCAGCTCAGGATAGAGACAGCGGCGAAACATTTTTTTTTTTTTTTTTATATTTACAAAGGGTACTGGGGGGCCCCCCTGCCTATACACCTGAATAGGTGGGGGGGCCCCCGGGTAAGTATATATAATTTTTTGTTGCTGAATCCAATACCACCACTGCAGCAACACAGGCAACATAAAGGAGACAGCACGAGGAGACACTTCTTCTTCTTTTGCTTTTTTCTTTAATAACAACAAACCCCGCGCCACCAACTTCTCCTGTATAACATCGTACACCCTCATCAGTCTCCTCAGTACCCCAAAAGACGCAGACAAACCCCAAAAAGATATCTCTAGTTCCTCATCAGGGCCCCCCTGGGGGCCCCCCTGGGGGCCCCCTCCGGGGGCCCCCCAGGGGGCCCCCTGGGGGGCCCCGTGGGGGCCCCCTTGAGGGACCTCTTTGGGGGCCCCTTGGGGGGCCCCCTGGGGGCCCCCTTGGGGGGCCCCCTGTTGTTGTGGTGGTACCGGCTTGAGGCTCCTTTCTACGATTGCATGCGTCTGGCTGAAGCTGTGCATGCAGTGGTTGAATAGTTCTACTCTAGATAGTTTGGGGGGCCCCTTGTACCCTCTAGAAGTAACTAGGGGGGCCCCCTGGGGGCCCCCCTGGGGGCCCCCGTGGGGGCCCCCATGGGGGCCCCCCTGATGCTGAGGAGACAGCGCAGAGGGGAATACTGCCAGCAACTCCTCGTCGCTGGGGATCGGTAGATCCCAGGGGCTGGGTGGGGGCCCCGGTGCTGCGCTGCAGCGCAGCGGCAGCAGCAGCAGCAGCAGCAACAGCAGCAGCAGCAGCAGCTGCTGCTGCATGCATGTGGCTACACCTAGAAAAGGAGGGGCAGATACAGATCCCCGGCTCCTCTTCATGTTTAGTTGGTGTTATATTTTGTATCAACTTTTACTTTCTATACTAAACCCTAAACCCTAAACCCTAAACCCTAAACCCTAAACCCTAAACCCTAGGTGCCTATACACCTGAACAGACGCACTACTTTCGGTGTGTATAAACAAACCTCTTTCTCTCCTTCTATCACTCAAATAAACTAAATAAATAAACAACAATAAATATATTTATCTTTGTAATCTTTCTCTGCAGCAACAAAGCAGCAGGGGGGCCCCCCTCCTCGCAGCAGTACCCCTTTTCGGCTGCGGCTGCCTGGGGGGCCCCCCTTCTCCTTTGGGGGCCCCCGGGGGCCCCCCTTGCTAGCGCTGGGGGCCCCCCAGAGCAGCTAGAGACTGAAGGGGGTTTATTCGTATTAAGGAGCTAAAAAAAGAATATAATTAAGTGTATTGGGTACAGGTGTTCAGGTGTATAGGCAGCAGCAGCAACAGCAGCAGCAGCAGCAGCAGCAGCAGCAGCAGCAGCAGCAGCAACAGCTGCGACGACCCTCTGGTGACTTCATTGCGGATCTAGGGTATTAGGGGCCCCCAAACCCTAATTTAATATTCCTAGGGTTTAGGGTTTAGGGTTTAGGGTTTGTTATACATATAAACAACAGCTGCTAATACACCCTGCTGCTGCTGGCGTTGATGCAGCGGGGCCCCCAGGGGCCCCCCTCTCAGTCTCCTTCTTGGGGGGCCC
>NW_013572913.1:2451-2579 GCF_000499745.2 Eimeria mitis | reverse complement strand
CCTCATCAGTACCCTTTTATGGGGGCCCCCCAGCCTTCTCCTATGGCTCTGCATAGGGGGGTGTATGGGGCCCCCTGGGGGGCCCCCCTCTACTTCTGCTTTCTTGCTGCTGTTTGGTTGCTGCACAG
>NW_013572913.1:2223-2351 GCF_000499745.2 Eimeria mitis | reverse complement strand
CCTCATCAGTACCCTTTTATGGGGGCCCCCCAGCCTTCTCCTATGGCTCTGCATAGGGGGGTGTATGGGGGCCCCCGGGGGGCCCCCCTCTACTTCTGCTTTCTTGCTGCTGTTTGGTTGCTGCACAT
>NW_013572913.1:0-225 GCF_000499745.2 Eimeria mitis | reverse complement strand
CCCCCGTGGGGGCCCCCAATGACCACTGGGGGCTGATGAGTGGTTAGAAGAAATGAAATGCATGCAGATACAATTAGAATAAAAATAATAAAAATAAATGTTTGATTGGGGTTTAATAAAATAAATTAAAAAAATATAAATATATAAAATAAATGAATAAATAAAACAAATAAATAAATAAATAAGTTAATAAATAAATAAATAAATAAATGTATAAAAGTGGAC
>NW_013572912.1:4263-5001 GCF_000499745.2 Eimeria mitis | reverse complement strand
ATATTTATTTATTTATATTTATATTTATTTATTTATTTTTATTTTTTATTTTTTTTTTTTTTTTTATATACAGATATTACTTTAGGGCGCTCATATACGAGGGGCTGCACCTTCCTGCAGTTGGCTACGATCAATTCCCTAACCCCTACATACGGGTATATACAAAAAAAAAATAAAAAAAAATAAAAATAAATAAATAAATAAATAAATAAATAATAATTATAATTATTAGTATTGTTGTTGTTGTTGTTGTTGTTGTTCTTGTTGCTGCTGGTTTTATTTTTATTATATTTTTTGTTTTTTTTGTTTTTTTTGTTTTTTTGTGTATTTATTGATGTAGAAAAAATAGATATTGTTGGGGTGTATATACAGCTTTTTATTTAAGCTAAAGATAAACGAGATATTTTTATTTATATTTAGTGTTTACATATATATAATTTGTGTTTTATTTTATTTATTTATTTATTTATTCATATTTATTTATCTATTTATATTTATATTATTTATTTATTTATATTTATTTCTTTATAGGTGCTGCTGGGTAGCCAGCAGCTGCAGAAGGTGACCTAATAAAAATAAATAAACAAATAAAAATAGATAAACAAACAAATAAAAATAAATAGATAAATATAAATAAAGATAAGCAAATAAATAAAAATAAATATAAATAAATAAACAAGTAAATATATTATTTTTATTTCTGTATAGGTGGTGTTAGGGAGCCAGCAGCTGCAGACG
>NW_013572912.1:3856-4163 GCF_000499745.2 Eimeria mitis | reverse complement strand
CTTCCTGCAGTTGGCTACGATCAATTCCCTAACCCCTACATACGGGTATATACAAAAAAAAAAGATAAAAAAAAATAAATAAATAAATAAATAAATAAATAAATAAATAATAATTATAATTATTAGTATTGTTGTTGTTGTTGTTGTTGCTTTTTTTTGTTGCTGCTGGTTTTATTTTTATTATATTTTTTGTTTTTTTTGTTTTTTTGTGTATTTATTGATGTGGAAAAAATAGATATTGTTGGGGTGTATATACAGCTTTTTATTTAAGCTAAAGATAGACGAGATATTTGTATTTATATTTAGA
>NW_013572912.1:3511-3756 GCF_000499745.2 Eimeria mitis | reverse complement strand
GAGCCAGCAGCTGCAGACAGTGACCTAATAAAAATAAATAAACAAATAAAAAAACAAATAAATAAACAAACAAAAATAAATAAAAATAAATAAATAAACAAATAAATAAATAAATAAACAAATAAATATTTATATTTATTTATTTATAGGTGGTGTTAGGGAGCCAGCAGCTGCAGACGGTGACCTAATAAAAATAAACAAATAACTAAAAAAATAGATAAACAAATAAAAATAAATATTTATTT
>NW_013572912.1:2782-3411 GCF_000499745.2 Eimeria mitis | reverse complement strand
TATTTATTTATTTATTCATATTTATTTATCTATTTATATTTATATTATTTATTTATTTATATTTATTTCTGTATAGGTGCTGCTGGGTAGCCAGCAGCTGCAGACAGTGACCTAATAAAAATAAATAAACAAATAACCAAACAAATAAAAGTAAATAAACAGTAAATTTATTTATTTATTTATTTATTTATTTATATTTATTTATATTTATTTATTTATTTATATTTATTTATTTATAGGTGGTGTTAGGGACCCAGCAGCTGCAGACAGTGACCTAATAAAAATAGGCAAATAAATAAACAAATAGATAAACAAATAAAAATAAATATTTATTTATTTACATCTATTTATATTTATTTATTAATTTATTTATTTATATTTATTTATTTATTTATATTTATTTATTTATAGGTGGTGTTAGGGAGCCAGCAGCTGCAGACAGTGACCTAATAAAAATAAATAAACAAATAAAAAAACAAATAAATAAACAAATAAAAATAAATAAAAATAAATAAATAAACAAATAAACAAATAAACAAATAAATATTTATATTTATTTATTTATAGGTGGTGTTAGGGAGCCAGCAGCTGCAGACAACGACCTAATAAAAATAAATAAACAAATAACT
>NW_013572912.1:2049-2682 GCF_000499745.2 Eimeria mitis | reverse complement strand
TATTTATTTATATTTATTTATTTATAGGTGGTGTTAGGGAGCCAGCAGCTGCAGACAGTGACCTAATAAAGATAAATAAATAAGCAAAAAAATAAAAATAAATAAACAAACAAATAGAAATAAATAAATAAACAAATAAAAATAACTAAACAAATAAATATAAATATAAATAAATAAATATAAATTTATATTTATTTATTTATAGGTGGTGTTAGGGAGCCAGCAGCTGCAGACTGTGACCTAATAAAAATAAATAAACAAATAACCAAACAAATAAAAGTAAATAAACAGTAAATTTATATATTTATTTATTTATTTATATTTATTTATGTTTATTTATTTATTTATATTTATTTATATTTATTTATAGGTGGTGTTAGGGAGCCAGCAGCTGCAGACAACGACCTATCGGCAGACTTTAAATCCATCTTATTACGAAGCCATCGAAATGGAAGTCATCCTGCCAGAGATGATGCAACTAGCACCAGATATTGTTGTATGGTTCACTCTTTTTTATTTATTTTTATTTATTTTTATTTATTTTTATTTATTTATTTGTTTATATTTGTTTTTATTTGTTTTGTTTGTTTGTTTTTGTTTGTTTTTTTTGTTTTTTTTTGTTTTATTTGCATC
>NW_013572912.1:1644-1949 GCF_000499745.2 Eimeria mitis | reverse complement strand
CTAGCCCCAGATATTGTTGTATGATTCACTTTATTTATTTATTTTTATTTATTTTTATTTATTTTTATTTGTTTATTTATTTATATTTGGTTTTATTTGTTTTGTTTGTTTGTTTTTGTTTGTTTTTTTTTGTTTTATTTGCGTTGAAATGGAAGTCATCCTGCCAGAGATGATGCAACTAGCGCCAGATATTGTTGTATGATTCACTTTATTTTTTATTTATTTTTATTTGTTTTATTTGTTTTTATTTATTTATTTTTATTTATTTATTTATTTTTATCTATCTTTATTTGTTTTTGTTTGTC
>NW_013572912.1:0-1544 GCF_000499745.2 Eimeria mitis | reverse complement strand
TTATTTATTTTTATTTATTTATTTATATTTGTTTTTATTTGTTTTGTTTGTGTTTGTTTTGTTTGTTTTTGTTTGTTTTTTTTTGTTTTTGTTGCCTTGAAATGGAAGTCATCCTGCCAGAGATGATGCAACTAGCCCCAGATATTGTTGTATGGAACACTTACTTTTTTATTTATTTTTATTTATTTTTATTTATTTATTTATATTTGTTTTTATTTGTTTTGTTTGTGTTTGTTTTGTTTGTTTTTTTTTGTTTTTTTTTGTTTTTGTTGCCTTGAAATGGAAGTCATCCTGCCAGAGATGATGCAACTAGCGCCAGATATTGTTGTATGATTCACTCTTTTCTATTTATTTATTTATTTATTTATTTATTTATTTATTTATTTATTTATTTATTTGTTTTTATTTGTTTGTTTGTCTTTATTTATTTTTATTTATTTTTATTTATTTTTATTTGTTTTTGTTTATTTTTATTTATTTATCTTTCTACTGGAAATGATGCAACTCGCACCAGACATTGTTGTACGAACCTCTCTTTTATTTTTGTTTTTATTTGTTTTTGTTTGTTTTTGTTTTTATTGTTTTGTATTTATATATGTATTTATGTATATATAATATATATATATATATATATATATCCATAAATACATATACAAATACATATATAAATATATCTATACATATCTATAAAAAACTAAATAAACAAATAAATAGATAAACAAATAAACAAACAAATAAATAAATAAATAAATAAATAAATAAATAAATAAATATTAATTTATATTTTTATTTATATAATTAAGAAAGTGTGTGTGTGTACAGCTGGAGGTTTGCTCTGCCTCTGATTCCATCATCTCCTCAGACACCGTCCTTGGATCCACCATGTCAGCTCTTTTTATTGTTTTTTATTTTTTATTTATTTTTTATTTATTTTTTATTTTATTTTTATTTATTTTTAATTTTGTTTTTATTTATTTCTAATTTTATTATTATTAATTTTTATTTAGTTTTATTTATTTATTTTTATTTTTTATTGAGTGTTTTATTTAGTTCTTCTTATTGTTTTTTCTTTTAGTTTACTTTTTATTTTTAGTATTATTTTTGTTTGTTTTTATTACTTCTTTCTATTATTTTTATTTATTTCCATTATTTTATGTATTTTATATTTTTATTATTATATTTCTGTTTTTATTTATTTATATTTTTTATTATTATCATCACATTTCTATTGTTATCTATCTTTATTATTACTTTTTTATTATTGGGTTTCTACTGTGTTTATAATATATAAATATATATAATATATATATCATATACATATCTATAATATATATATATATATATATATATATAAATATATATATTACATACCTACATACATAATAAATATATATTTGTTATACATAAAATATGTATATCTCAAATACATAAACACATAATATAAAACACACATAAAAACACACGAAAAGAAGCGTATAAAGTATAGAAAGCAAGTATACACACACCCACACCCACACACACACACATATATATATATGTATATA
>NW_013572911.1:4198-4556 GCF_000499745.2 Eimeria mitis | reverse complement strand
TATATATATATATATATATATATATATATATATATATTTATATTTATATTGATATAAGATAGAAATATTGCGGGTGTATATACATATACATCTGCATGCATATTATTTGTTTGTGTTTATATTTTATTGTATTTCTGTTGTTTGTTTCTTTTTATAAAATAATAAAATAAATGTAGCTTCATACAGCAAGCAGACAAAGACAAAGAAATAAATTATATTTATTTATTTATTTATAGTTTATTTCTTTTTTTTTATTGAGGTTTGTGTATATATATACTTTCGTCTGTCCGTTTTCTCTTTTTTTCTTTTTTCTTTCTTTGTTTGTTTGTTGCTGTTTTTGTTTGTTTTTTATAATTTA
>NW_013572911.1:3571-4153 GCF_000499745.2 Eimeria mitis | reverse complement strand
TTTTTTTTTTTTTTTGTTTTTTTTTTTTTTTTGTTTTTTTTTTTTTCTCTCTCGCGCAGCGTCCCGCATCGCAGCTAATAAACAGCCCTTCTACACAAACAAATAAAAAACAAAAACAAAATAAAATAAAATAAATAAAAAAAACAAATAAATAAATAAAAATATAAATATAAATAAATAAAACTATGCTTCTCTGCTCTGTTGTGTTTGTTCTTCCGTGTCGCAGTGAATCCATGTTCGTTCGTCTTTGTTTATAAATATTATATTATAAACAAACCCTAAACCCTAAACCCTAATAAACCCTAAACCCTAAACAACAATTTCTCGCGCCTTCGTCGGCGCGCAGGGTGCAGCAGAACCCTTGTTTTTGCTCGAAGACAAAACAATAAACTCTGCTTTTACACACACAAGCAGCAGCAGCAGCAGCAGCAGCAGCAGCAGCTGCAGCAGCAGCAGCAGCAGCAGCAGCACCAGCTGCAGCAGCAGCTGCAGCAGCTAGCAGCAGCAAGCATGCGCTATGTTGCTCCTCTTTATGCTGTTGACACACCTAACAGTCGATTAAGTGTATTGGTAAAGCAATAT
>NW_013572911.1:3137-3551 GCF_000499745.2 Eimeria mitis | reverse complement strand
TATATATATATATATATATATATATATATATATATATATATATATATATATATATATATATAGTAGTATAACGAACCCAGATACAGCAGCAGCAGCAGCAGCAGCAGCAGCTACACTACACCCCTAACTGAAACAGCAGCAGCAGCAATGCCAGCAGCAGCAGCAGCAGCAGCAGCAGCAGCAGCAGCAGCAACAAGCAGAGCGGCTGCAGCCTAAGTCTCCCTCCTAGTGCCTCCCTTAGCTGCTCATAAGCTGTACATACACCCCGCACATCGCCCTGCAGCAGCAGCAGCAGCAGCAGCAGCAGCAGCAGCAGCAGCAGCAGCAACAGCAGCAACAGAAGCTACACTACACCCCTGCTACGTTCTCTATTTGTCTATCTATATGTGCCTCTCTGCTTCTGTCTTTCTGTTC
>NW_013572911.1:1207-3037 GCF_000499745.2 Eimeria mitis | reverse complement strand
TCTCCCTCCTAGTGCCTCCCTTAGCTGCTCATAAGCTGTACATACACCCCGCACATCGCCCTGCAGCAGCTGCTGCTGCAGCAGCAGCAGCAGCTGCTGCTGCTGCACGAGCAGCAATATCAAGACACTAAAAGCAGCAACAGCACCACATAGCAGTACCAGCAGCAGCAGCAGCAGCAACTGCTGCTGCTGCTGCACCGCGTTCGCGCCTATGGCTCTGCTGCTGAATTTGTTGCCTTCAATGCTGCAGCTGCTGCTGTTCCTGCTGCAGTTGCTGCTGCTGCTGCTGCTGCTAGCAGCAGCAGCAGCAGAGTCTGCAGCGAACGGCTCCCAACAACTGCTCTTAGCAGCAGCTGCAGCAGCAGCTGCAGCAGCAACCAGACCAGCCGCGCAAGTGCCGCATCAGCAACTCCAGCAGCAGCTGCAGCAGCAACTGCAGCAGCAACTGCAGCAGCAGCAGCAACTGGAAAAGCTGCAGCAGCAACTGCAGCAGCAACTGCAGCAGCGAGTTGTGCATAGGCAAAATGTAATACGAGAAAACTGCCCCCCATATCTTCTGTCTTCGGGATAGAGAAATAAGAAGAGAAACAAGTAGCTAGCTAGCTAGCTAGCCAGCCAGCTAGCTAGCCAGTTAGCTAGCTAGCCAGCTAGCTAGCTAGCTAGCTAGCTAGCTAGCTAGCTAGCTAGCTGGCTAGCAGTACACGAGGAAGCATGAGAATACAGTAAAGGATGGGGGGCGGAGAGTGTATGGAGGCAAAAGAAAAGCAGCAGCAGCAGCAGCAGCAGCAAGAGCAGCAGCAGCAGCAGCAAGCAGCACAAGTTTTATTTGTTACTAATATATATATAACACAACACCAGAAGAGAAATAAATAAAGAGAACAGTATATATAAATATATATATTTATATATATAAATATATAAATATATATAAAATAAATAAATATATAAATATATAAATACATACATACATAAACAACCTCCTTTCTCCCCCCATCAAAGCACCAATAAAGAAAGACAGAAAGACAGAGCGACAGCAGCAGCAGCAGCAGCAGCAGCAGCAGCAGCAGCAATAAATAATATAATATATTAATATGAATAATAATAATATAATAAAAATAAAAATAATTTATAAAGAACTAAATATAACAACCATCGCAGTGACGTTGTCTGCACAGTGCCCGCTCTGCTGCTGCTCAGCCAGAGCCTGCTGCACCAAACACTCCGCCGGGTTCTCTCCTGCAGCAGCAGCAGCAGCAGCAGCAGCAGCAGCAGCAGCAGAAGGAGCAGCAGCAGCAGCAGGAGGAGCAGCAGCAGCAGGAGGAGGAGCAGCAGCAGGAGCAGCAGCAGCAGCAGGAGAAATAGAAACAGAAGTGATAGAACAGCAGAAAAAATGTAGGAAGGTGTGCTGCTGCAGCAGCTGCTGCAGCAGCTGCTGCTGCTGTTGCTGCTGTTGCTGCTACTATTACTATTCCTATTACTACTTCTATAGCTGCTGCTGCTGCTGCTGCTGCTACTCCTCCTCCTCACCACCACCACCATCACCCCCACCACCACAGCAACCACCATCAGCAGCATCAGCAGCAGCAGCACTACCACCACAAGCAGCAGCAGCAGCAGCAACAGCAGCAACGCATGCATGCATGCATGCATGCATGCATGCATACCTTGTCTCCTCGCTTCAAGAGCAATCCTAACAGCCTGATGAGCGGATAGAATATCCCACAGCCCGTCTGTCGCCAGCACCATCACCTTATGCTGCGGCGTCAGCCGCAACACTCTTACGTCTGGCTCCCCACTCAAACCATAGGCTTTTAGGTCCTTTCCCTTTTG
>NW_013572911.1:0-306 GCF_000499745.2 Eimeria mitis | reverse complement strand
CCCAAACCCTAAACCCTAAACCCTAAACCCTAAACCCTAAACCCTAAACCCTAAACCCTCACGATGATACGTTCTTGTTCTAGCGGCATATTGGGTTTGTGGTCAACTGTAATAAACTCTCCTTCTACGCCTCCCCCCTCTACCTCTATCCCCAACGCAATACGGCTGTCTCCCTGCAACACAAACCCTAAACCCTAAACCCTAAACCCTAAACCCTAATAAACACCCGACAAACCCTAAACCCTACCCCCTTAACCCCATCAAACCAACCAAACCCTAAACCCCCCCCGCCCCCCCACCCCCCCA
>NW_013572910.1:3922-4556 GCF_000499745.2 Eimeria mitis | reverse complement strand
TATATATAATATATATTATTTATTTGTATATTTAGATGCATTTGTTGCTTTATTATAAAACAGGTTTTCCGTCTCTGCCGATAAACCCCCACGCGTACAAACCCTAAACCCTAAACCCTAAACCCTAAACCCTAAACCCTAGATTAGCATGAACAACAACATCAGTGCAATCAAACTAATTTTACTCTGCAGCAGCAGCAGCAGCAGCAGCAGCAGCAGAAGCAGCAGCAACACCTGCTGCTGCTGCTGCTGCAGCTGTGATCCAACAGCAGCAGCTGCTGCAGCAGCTAGCTGCAGCAGCTAGCTGCAGCTAGCTGTAGCTAGCTGAGAGCCCCGTGCTCCCCTCGCCTCTGTTGTGTATACAGGGCAGGAATGAAGTTTCATAGTATAAACAAATTATATTTATTTTACTTTTAGTATATTTATTTTACTTGTATTATATTTATTTTACTTTTACTGCGTTTATTTATATTTATTATATTTGTTTATTTTAGTATATTTATTTTACTTTTATTATATTTATATTTATTATAAAAAATACTAATACCATGATACAGTAATAAGTAGTACTTTCGGGTGTACATACACCCCATATATTTCTCTTCTCCTCGTTCTGCTGCTACACAAACACAGC
>NW_013572910.1:360-1970 GCF_000499745.2 Eimeria mitis | reverse complement strand
ATATATATATATATATATATATATATATATATATATATATATATATATATATATATTGTTTATATATGAATATATTTTATTTATTTAGTTTGTTTTTTACTTTTTCGTTTGTTTTTTTTTGTTTTTTTGGGGTGTATGGACAGGTACGAATCTGGTGCGGGCGGTGTTGTTGGTTGGCGTGCTCCTCGGCCTCCGTTACCTGGGTGCTGCGTGAGTTGTTTTTTTTGTTTTTTTATTTATTTATTTATTTGTTTTTTGTTTATTTATTTGTTTATTTATTTATTTATTTATTTATCTATATCTATCTAAATATAAATATAAAGGTAAAGATAAAGATAAAGATAAATGTAAATATGAATATAAATATACATGTGAATATAAACATAAACCCCAAATATAAATATAAATATAAGTATAAATACAAATATAAATATAAATATAAATATAAATATAAACATAAACATAAAGACAAACCCCAAACATAAACATAACCATAAACCCCAAATACAAATATAAATATAAATATAAAGCACCCTTTGTGTGTATATGTGTGTGTGTGTGTATGTGTATGTATGCATAGCTTTGCCTCTGTCTTCGGCATTTGTTTAATATTTTTTAATTTGGGTGAGAGAGTGAGGGGGGCCAGCGGCTACTCAGTATTCAATAGGGGGGGCCGTCACCTGCTGGGGGACCTCCGCGGGGCCCGCGTAGATCAGCTGCTACGCAACAACAACAGTAAACCCTAAACCCTAAACCCTAAACACTTGTTGTAGAGGTTTTAGTGTTGGTTAGCTCCTGCTGCTGCTACTGCTGCTGCTGCTGCTGCTGGTGCTTCTCATCATGAATACATGCAGCTGGTTGCTGCTGCTACTGTTTGTTTCTCTTTTTTTTGTTGTTTGTGTTCTTAACCCTAAATATTAATTTCACTTTTATTTTTATTCTGTTATAGCAGTTTACACAACGTTAGGTGGTTGTTTAGGGTTTAGGGTTTAGGGTTTAGGGTTTAGGGTTTAGGGTTTATCTGTGCATCTCACAGCTCCTCTCTCTTTGTTGGTTTAATCCTTTTCTCCCTTTTTTCTGCTGCTGCTGCTTCTTTCGCTGCTGCTCCTGCTGCTCTTCCGCTGCTGCTGCTGCTGCTGCTGCCGCTGCTGCTGCTGCTGCTGCTGCTGCTGCTGCTGCTGCAGATGCTGAGGTTGCTGATGACGGGCAAGTGGTTGAGTATCGGCCCCCCCTGGAGCTGAGGTCCCGCGACGCCAACAAGAAGTGCCCCTGCGGCTCAGGAAAAAAATTAAAAAAATGCTGCGGAATATAAAAAAATAAATTAAATTAAATAAAATAAAATAAAATAAAATAAAATAAAATAAAATAAAATAAAATAAAATAAAATAAAATAAAATAAAATAAGAGCTGTGGTTTAGTAGAAAAGGATAAACTTGCTCAGGTTTATAGTGTTCTTTGCTGCTGCTGCAGCAGAAAGAACAATAGTAGCAACTGCAGCAGCAGCAATAGTAGCAGCAGCAGCAGCAGCAGCAGCAGCAGGAATGCATGCAGCACCAATAGTTGTAGCAGCAACAATGGGGGAAAAACAGCAGCAGCAGTAGCTGCTGCTG
>NW_013572910.1:0-288 GCF_000499745.2 Eimeria mitis | reverse complement strand
TGCTGCTGCTGCAACCCCTCGCTTGTGGCTGCTGCTGCGCTGGCCGGCGCAGCACCCTAAACCCTAAACCCTAAACCCTGACGCTGAGAAAGCCAGCAGCTGTTGGGAGGAAATTAAAAATTTATTTATTTTATCGCTCTGTCGCTCGTTATTTGACGTTTTTGAGTTTAACTCGAACTTGTACATAATATTTATATATATACATATACATATATATATGTTTATATATATACATATATATATATATATATATATATATATATATATATATATATATATATATATATA
>NW_013576956.1:3515-4646 GCF_000499745.2 Eimeria mitis | reverse complement strand
TATATGTATATATATATATATAATATTATATGTATAGTTATATGTATATACTTCTCTTCTATCTGCTTTTGGCTGCTGCTGCTGCTGCTTCTGCTGCTGCTGCTGCTACTGCTACTGCTGCTACTCCTATTGCTGCTACTCCTGCTGCTGTTGCTGCTGCTGCTGCTGCTGCTGCTGCTGCTGCTGCTGCTGCTGCTGCTGTCAGGCTGCACCTCTCACTGGCGCTGAGGCTGCTGCATTTGTGTACGAGTTGTTTACAGATCTCCGCAACGCAGGTAGCCTTCATCTGTCTCCTTTTTTTTTTTTATTTTTTTTTTGTCTCCTTTTTTATTTTTTTTTTTGTCTCCTTTTTATTTTTTTGTTTTTGTGTTGTTGTTTTGCTTTTGTCTCCTTTTGTAGCTGTCTCCGTCTGTCTTTTATTTTTGTTTTTTTTTTGTCTCCTTTTTATTTGTCTCCTTTTCTGGTTTCCTGTTTATATAGTTATTTGTCTCTCTTTCTTTATTTGTTTAATTATTTTTCTTTTCATTGCGTTTGTTATTTATGTATTTATATCCTTTTATTTATTTATTTCGTTTTATTTATTTAATTTATTTATTTATTTATTTGTATTTATTTATTTTTTATTTTATTTGTCTCCTTTTGTTTTTTTGTCTATGCAGTTGTCTCTATTTATTTATTTATTTTTTCGTCTTTTCTTTCCTTTTATATATTTATTTGTTTGTTTCTTTTTATTAATTTATTTATATATTTATTTATAAATTTATATATTTATTTATTTATTTTTTTTTGTGTGTATAGGTATTTGTGTGGGGTTGATGGCCTCGGGGTGTCTCCGCTGCGACCTGAATTTGTCTCTGCGCTGTCTCCGCACCGGCTACGACTACCCGCGGGTGCTGCTGCTGCTGCTGCTGCTGCTGCTGCTGTTGCTGCTGCTGCTGCTGTTGCTGTTGCTGCTGCTGCTGCTGCTGCTTATTGCGGGCGTTCGCTGCTTCTCCTGCGGCTATAGGCGACAAAAACGCACAGCTGGGGTGTACATGCAGCTGGGGTGTATATGCAGCTGGGGTGTATATAGACAGCTGGGGTGTACAGGCAGCTGGAGTGTATACACAGCTGGGGTGTATAGACAGCTGG
>NW_013576956.1:2859-3415 GCF_000499745.2 Eimeria mitis | reverse complement strand
TGCTGCTGCTGCTGCTGCTGCTGCTGCTGTTGCTGCTGGTGCTGCTGCTGTTGCTGCTGCTGCTGCTGCTGCTGCTTATAGCGTGCGTTCGCTGCTTCTCTTGCGGCTATAGGCAACAAAAACGCACAGCTGGGGTGTATACACAGCTGGGGTGTATACACAGCTGGGGTGTATACACAGCTGGGGTGTATATAGACAGCTGGGGTGTATATGCAGCTGTTGTGTATATGTATGTTGTTTGTTTAGGTGGAGATAAAGAACGTGCGCAGCGTGAAGGCTGTGCGTCGCGCAATAGAAGCAGAAAAAAGGAGACAAAAGGAGACACTTGCGAGGGGACTGTCTATACACCCCGAAACCAGACACTGGGATGATACGCTCAAGGTATATAGAACACCAACAAATGCTCCTGCTGCTGCTGCTGCTGTTGCTGCTGCTGGTGCTGGGGTTGCTGCTTCTCTTGCTGCTGCTGTTGCTGTTGCTGCTGTTGCTGCTGCTGCTGTTGCTGGGGTTGCTGCTGCTCTTGCTGCTGCTGCTGCTGCTGCTGCTGCTGTTGCAG
>NW_013576956.1:0-2759 GCF_000499745.2 Eimeria mitis | reverse complement strand
GAGACACTTGCGAGGGGACTGTCTATACACCCCGAAACCAGACACTGGGATGATACGCTCAAGGTATATACAACACCAACAAATGCTCCTGCTGCTGCTGCTGCTGCTGCTGTTGCTGGTGCTGTTGCTGTTGCTGCTGCTGCTCTTGCTGCTGCTGCTGCTGCTGCTGCTGCACTGCAAGCGTTGCACACAAACTTTTGCAGCTACGAATCCTGAGCTGCAGCAGCTGCTGCAGTATCTCTTCTCCCTGCAGCAGCAGCAGCAGCAGCAGCAGCAGCAGCAGCAGGGTGTGTGCATGCTGTATGTGGCTGCAGCTGTCTGTCCCCCTCCGGTTCAAGGCAAATTCTTCTTGTGTTTATTTTCCTTTTATGGAGACACAAATACCCCCAGTGCTTTTACCCAAAGAAACAAAAAAATATATTAAGTAAGAAAAGGAGACAGAGAAAAAGGAGACAGAGAAAAAGGAGACAGTTTATTTAGGCTTTTGTTTTATTTATATTTTATATTTTAATATATATTATGTAAGAAAAGGAGACAGAGAAAAAGGAGACAGTTTATTTAGGCTTTTGTTTTATTTGTATTTTATATTTAAAAATAAAAAAAAGGAGACAGAAAAAGGAGACAGTTTATATATTATTTTATTGTATTTATATTTTATATTTTAAAATATATTAAAAAAAGGAGACAGAGAAAAAGGAGACAGAGAAAAAGGAGACAGAGAAAAAGGAGACAGTTTACATATTGTTTTATTTATATTTTATTTTTTAAAATATATTAAAAAAAGGAGACAGAGAAAAAGGAGACAGTTTATATTTTATTTTTTTCTCTGCAGGGAGAGACTGGTGCCCCCAGCAGCGAGCCGAAGACAGCAGTATAGGGTGTGGGGTGTACAGACAAAGACAGCAGCAGCCATAGCTAGAGATATAAAGGTAAGAAAAATAAATAAATAAATAAATAAATAAATAAATAAATAAATAAATAAATAAATAAATAAATAAAATGAGATGAAATAAATTAATTAATTAGTAAAAGGAGACAGATAAATTAATAGCAATATATATATATATATATATATATATATATCAAAAATTGTTGCTGTGCTCTGCTGCTGCTGCTGCTGCTGCTGCTGCTGCTGCTGCTGCTGCCTCTCCTGCTGCTGCTGTGCTCCCGCTGCTGCCTCTCCTGCTGCTGCTACTGCTGCTGCTGCTGCTGCTGCTGCTGCAGCTGTCTGCGTTGTTTGAAGAGTTGGTGCGTCTTGGGGTGTCTCCGCGTCGCTGTGCTTCTTTTCTCGTCGGTGGTTTGGCCGCTGCCCTGCGGGGTGTATCTCCAGCTGACTCGATACGGTGAGAGCTCGGGTGTATAGGCAGCTCGTAGCGCATGCATGCATGCATGCATGCATGCATGCATGCGTGCATGCGATATTTGGGGTGTATAGGCAGCTCATATCGCATGCATGCATGCGATATGAGAGTTGGAGTGTATAGGCAGCTCATATCGCATGCATGCATGCATGCATGCATGCGTGCATGCATGCATTGTATTTACTTCTTTTATTTATTTTTTTTTATTTTTTATTTTTGTTTATACTCCTTGCAGCGCAAAGGACTTGGCCCCGGCTCTGCTTAAAGCAGATAGAGGGGAGCTAACAAACAAAGTAAGGGTTTAGGGTTTAGGGTTTAGGGTTTGGGGTTTAGGGTTTAGGGTTTGGGGGAGGGCTTTCAGGCGCAGCGCGATGCATCCCCTACTTGCTAGGGTTTTAGGGTTTAGGGTTTAGGGTTTAGGGTTTAGGGTTTGGCTGCAGGCGCTGCGCCTGTACGTCGCTGCGCTCGCCCGAGGGGACCCCAATGCGAAGACACTGCTGGCTGACGATGTACAAACCCTAAACCCTAAACCCTAAACCCTAAACCCTAGAAGCTGCTAAACCCTAGAACCTAAAAGCTCCTAAACCCTAAACCCTAAATACTCCTTCTTACTGCATGATGAGAGATACAGCCTGCACAGCCTTAGGCTTGAATCCTAGGGTTTAGGGTTTAGGATTAGGGTTTAGGATTTAGGGTTTAGGGTTTAGGGTTTGGGGTTTAGGGTTTAGGGTTTGGGTGCGCAGGGGTCACAAGAGGAGACGGAGAGAAGGGCTGCAGAGGACTTGCAGCAGCTGATGAAACAAAAACAAAAGTAAACCCTAAACCCTAAACCCTAAACCCTAAACCCTAGACCCTTTGTGTGGAGTACTGGGGGGAGGGAGATGTGCGGTTTCGTTCTTGTGTACGATTCAGGGTTTAGGGTTTAGGGTTTAGGGTTTAGGGTTTAGGGTTTGTTCGCAGGCAGCAGCCGGGGGCGCTGGTTGGCGCTCTGCTGTCGATACACCCCAACCTCTCTCCTTCACGCGCACGGGGGCTCGTGGAGGAGGCGCTGGCTAGCCACAGCTAGCCAGCTAGCTAGCTAGCTAGCCAGCTAGCTAGCTAGCTGGCTAGATAGCCAGCTAGCTAGCTAGCTACGCTGGCGCTGGCTAGGTAGCTGCATGCAGACACACAGCTAGCTACAGCTAGCTGTGTGTCTAGCTAGCTGCAGCTAGCTGCAGCTAGCTAGCTAAATAAATATGCTGGCTGGCTGCGCACGCACAGCTAGCTAGCTACCGTTAACTAGGGAACTGGGGGCCTGTGGCTAGCTGCAGCAAGCAGCACAGCTAGCTGCTGCTGCTGCTGCTGCTGCTGCTGCTGCTGTCAGATCCTGTGGCTAGCTGCAGCAGGCAGCAGCTAGCT
>NW_013572909.1:18266-19465 GCF_000499745.2 Eimeria mitis | reverse complement strand
GCTGCTGTTGCTGCTGCTGCTGCTGCTGCTGCTGTTCGTGTTTGACGGCAGTATAAGCTAACAAAGCAAGAAGAGGAGGAGGAGTGGTGCTGCTGATGGTGTGTATACACTGGGAGAGAAGAGCAGTAAACAGCAGCTCATCCTGCAGCTGCAGCCGCCGCAGAGCAGACAGCAGCAACACAGACTCAGAGAAGCTCAGCCGCTGCTGCTGCATGCGTATATTATCTAAAATAAAATTAATAAAACAAAACTCACGTTTTCTTGCTGCAGCAAATATACGGATAACCTGCACCAGCTGAGCAGCAGAAAGACAGCCACTAAGAACACAAACACGATACATAAACGCCTCCCATAGAGACCGCTGCAGCAGCTGCTTGCTGCTGCAGCAACGCATGCACTGCAGCAGCTCCTCAGGGCCCATACGATACACTCGGCGGATACGTGGCTGCTGCGACCCCCGCGGACGCTGCTGCAGCAGCTTGCTGCCTTGTGCTGCTCTGCTGCGGCGAGCAGCAGCAACTGCTGCAGCAGCAGCAGCACTTACAGCCGTTATGGAGCTTGAGAGAGAACCAGCAGCAGGCAGAGCAGCAGATGAGCTGTATGTACACCGCAGACCAGACAAAGATAATACAGAAACAGAAAACAAACGGCAAGAGGATAAAGCTACACGAGGAGCTGCGTATACACCCCAACGCACAAAACGGGGAGCCTGCTGCAGCGCCATCATGGTGAGGTGTACATACACCCGAAATTCAGAATCCTTTGATCACAAAAATGCTAAAGAAAACGGCTTATAAGACGCTGTTTCTCCTGCTGTTGTTTGCTTTGCTGCTGCTGTTGCTGCTGCTGCTGCTGCTGCTGCTGCAGCAGCGGGATCGTTCTCTGCCTGCAGCGAGAGAGAAGAGTATATGTCAGCCAGGTGCAGCCCCACGAGTGCATGCGTTTGCATGTGTTTGCTGATGCACCTGTCTGTGCACGACTTTTCGTGCACTTCTAGATGAGCTTCTTTGTAGCCGCCGCGGCCGTGGCTGTTGCTGCTGCAGCAACGAGCGAAGCAAAGCCGCTGCATGCGGTTGAGGGTATCGGTGACCCCAGCAACGCCAGCCAGCAGCACCTGGCCTCTGCTGAAGCACGCAGAAGAACCCTCCTCTGCTGCGGCGTTAGCAGGTGCTGCTGCTGCTGCTGCTGCTGCTGCAGCA
>NW_013572909.1:14841-18199 GCF_000499745.2 Eimeria mitis | reverse complement strand
TGAACGCAAGCCGCCAGCCCCCGAGGGAGAAACTCCGAGCTAAAGAAATAGAGAAACCATTGAAGGCAATACAAAAGAATTTAAAAGAGAAAAACTACAATTCAACTTTCTACAGCTGAAATCCTGGACGATGACGAGAGAAACAGCAGCAGCAGAGCACCCTCTTCTGCCTCCTCCTCTGCGATATTCTCTGATAAAAAGAATAAAAAAATTAAATAATTTTTATAAATACTTAAAATTACCAATCGTATGCATGCGCTGCTGCATACAAGGCAGCTCGAAGCGGTGAGGGGCCCCCCCGTGCAGCTTCGTTCTTCGGCGTCGGCAGCGTCTTGCGTGGTTTTTGTGTATTTTTCATGAATTTTTTTTTGTTTTTTATGAATAAAATGTAATTTTAAAGATATTTATGAAGGAAAATTACGATAAATGAACAAAAAAAACGGCTGATCGCACCAGATCAGCCCCACAATAGGATCAGAGGACCGATTCAAGTGTAGAGAGCAGAAACATAATTTCAGGTTTTCTTCTTTATTTTGAGGAGAAAACAACAAAAAAAACAAAAACAAAAGAAAAAATATGAACTAATTCTCTGAAAATTCGCTGAAACATGCAAAAAAAAGAAAAACAATGAATTCAAGTTGTATTCAGTTTCAACTGGGGTGTACATACACCTCAGCAGATGATAATACCGCTTTCTGCATAGAAACATTCGTTCTTTGTTTTCCTTAATTCCTTCTTCTTTATACTCTTTGTGTCCGTTTTTTTTCTGGTTTTATGAAGAGAAGATCACGCTTTCTCTAATTACTTTCCCTCCTTCTCTCCCTGGCGGAAACAGAAAGAAATACGCATCGTTCCTTGCAGCTGCCGATGGTGCCTCTCCGCGGCTCCGTCTTCTTTTCTGCTCGTCGCCGTCCTCTCTCCACTATCTTTTCCTCTTCAAACCTCACCAGTGTCCGTACACCCGAACTTTCAACAGCTTTCCTCCCTGCAGCAGCCCCTAGGCATTCTGCTGCTGCCTCAGCCAGGCCAGCAGCAGCAGCAGCAGAAGCAGCAACCGAAGTAACAGCAGCACAAAGATCAGCAAGAAAAGCTCCAGCAGCAGCAGCAGGAGCAGCGGCGGAAACAGCAGCAGCAGCAGCAGCAGCAGCAACAGCAAAGTCAGCAGCACCAGTGCTCGCTGACCCAAGGCCAGCAGCAAATGGAGTTCCTTCGTCTCCTCCCCCGCACATTCAAAAGCCCCCCCTGAGCTCTTCTGCATTTCTGTCTTGGCGCCACAGGCGGCTCTCTTCTCGCGCTTTTGCTTCTAGCTGCAGCAGCAGCAGCAGCAGCATCAGCAGCATCGGCAGCAGCAGAGAGAGTTGTAGCAGTACCACCAACAGCGAGAACAACAACACCAGCAGCAGCAACAGCAGCAGCAGCAGCAGCAACAGCAGCAGCAGCAGTAACCCTCGTCCTCAGTGCAGCTCATGTCCTGCTTCTTCCTCATGCAGCAGCAGGAACGGCAGCAGCAACAGCACCCCCACCACTCCCCCCACCACTACCACCGCCACCAGCAGCAGCAGCAGCAGCAGCAGCAGCAGCAGCAGTGTGGACAGCGTGCATCGTGGTTATTTATTTGATCGTATGTCTGACTCTCCACGTACAGATATTTCATCTTTTTATAAACTAAGTGAGTTAGCTGCATGCACCCTGAAGCCGGTGCGTTTGCCGCAGAGTATACAGCAGAAGCTGCTGCTGCTGCTGCAGCACGTGGGCAAGAAGAAAGATCTAGAAAAAATAGGAAAGCTGCTGGCGGAGAAAGCAGCAGCAAGAACCTCTGTTGAGCTGCCGCGGGTGCTGCCCTCGTTGCTGCTGCCTGAGGCGCAGCAAATAGCGAGAGAAGCTGTCGCTAGGAAGCAGCAGCAGCAGCTGCTGCAGCAGCAGCTGCAGCAGCAGCAGCAGCAGATGCAGGATGAGGAGGAGGAGCAGGATATAGATGAAGAGCAGGATATGTTATCTGCTGCTGCTGCTGCTGATGCTGCTGCTGCACTGCAGCAGCAGCAGAAGAAGCAGCAGCAAAGGAGCAGCAGCTCTGTGCTTCTGGGTCGTGACAGTGCAGCTCTGCGTTCTTTACCTGGATACAAAGAAATCCTAAAAACTCATATTGTTCCTTCGATAGGTTTAATAGAACAAGAAGCACTAGCAGCAGCAGAAGACAAAAGACATGCACTGTATAGACAGCTGATGGGGGGTCATTCCCCAGCAACAGCAGCTGCCTATACAGCCCATCGTTTCTCGGGTGTATATGCATCTCTTCTTCGTATATTAACCGAAATAAAACACAGATGTTCAGACTTTAAACCCAAAAGAATACTGGAAATGAATGCTGCTTTTGCTGCTGGGCTTCTTGCTGCGCATGCGGTGTATGGACAGCTGCTGCGGGGAGATGCAGCAGCAGCTCCTTGTAAACAGAACAAAGTCAAATACGCAGATATAGAAACACAACTATCAGCAGCAACAGCAGCAGAAGCAGCAGCAGCAGCAGCAGCAGCAGCAGCAGCAGCAGGAGCAGATGCTGGTGATGGTGATGATAAAGGGTTTGAGTTTCTTATGGCGGTAGAACCCTCAATGCATCTATCCAGCATAGGTAAATATCTTCTCTCTGACTTAACCCCCCAAGTACAGTGGCAGCTAGCTCTTTACGAGGAAGGAACAGGCTCCCCTTCTCCTGCAGCAGCAACACCAGCAGCAGCAGCAGGAGCAGCAGCAGCAGCAGCAGCAGGAGCAGCAGCAGCAGGAGGAGAGAGGTATATAGGTTCAGCCCCGTTTGACTTAATAATATATCCTCATGGGCTGCTGAGGAGCGTAGAGGGACAGCCCAGCAGACACAGCATGCTGCGGCAGTTGTGGGGTCGTTTGTGTGTGGGTGGTGTTTTAGTTTTATTAGAGAGAGGAACAGCATCAGGGTTTAGGGTTTTGCATGCAGCGAGAGAGATGTTTATACACGAACTCAAACCCCAAAACTTTTATTTTATTTCTCCTTGCCCCCATGAAGGTATCTGCCCCCTAGCAGCAACAGGCAGAGACTGGTGTCACTACACACAAAGATATTATAAACCCCCACATTATATTTATAAAAAAAACTATAATAAAAAAAATATAGATAAAGAAACCTTCTCCTTTCTTGTTATACGTAAAGCCAATGGACCCAGAAATATACTCAGAACGCAACGCACACTCAGCTATCAACATGCAGCAGCAGCAGCAACTGCAGCAGCAACAGCAGCAGCAGCAGCAGGAGGGGGAGGAGCAGCAGGAGGAGCAGGAGGGATATCAACAGCAGCAACAGCAACAGCAACAGCAACAGAACCACCACCAT
>NW_013572909.1:9316-14741 GCF_000499745.2 Eimeria mitis | reverse complement strand
ACCACCACCACCACCACCACCACCACCAGCACCAGCAGCAGCACCAGCAGCAGCAGCAGCAGCAGCAGCACCACCAGCAGCAGCAGCAGCAGCAGCAGCAGCAGGAGCAGCAGGTATGAGCGAGGAGTTTGTATCATACTTCTGGCCCCGCGTGGTATCTCCACCAATAAAGTGCAACAAACATATACTAATAGATATTTGTAGTTTTCCGCATAGATTTGAGAGAATAGCAATAAGTAAATATATGTTGCATGCAGCGGGATATAAAACAGCAAAAAAAACTGCTTGGGGGGACCTGTGGAGACACCCCAGAAAGATAGTAAGACCAGCAGCAAGAGGATATGCTATAGAGGAGCTGCAGCAGGCTGCTGATAATAAATATAAATATAAATATAAATATAAATATAATTATAATGGTGGTGATGGGGGGGTTTATTCTTTTTCTTTTGGTAGTAATAGTAGTAAAAAAAAATATAATAAAAATATAAACAGTTTTATTGAAAATGATAAACAAACACAAAAACAAGAAGATAAACAAATGCTGGAGGAGACGCTCGCTACTTACTGCGGACATTAACACTTTTTCTTTTTTTTATTTTTTTTTTTTCTTTTTTTTTTCTTTTTTTCTTTTTTTTCTTTTTTTCTTTTTCTTTTTCTTTTTTTCTTTTTTTTCTTTTTTTCTTTTTTTTTCTTTTTTTTTCTTTTTTTTATTTTGGGTTTTGTTTTCATTGTACACTTGCTCTATGTCATTCATTCTATTGTTTATTATATATATATATATATATATATATACATATATATATATATATATATATATATTTATATAGGAGAAAACAAATTGCTTCTCTTTGGCGTCGTTCGGTTGTTGGGGTGTACATACACCGCAAGAGATACAGGGAGAGGGGAACCCCTGCATTGACTCTATTTATTTTATTTTATTTTATTTTATTTTATTTTATTTTATTTTGTCTTTTATTATTAGTCTTATATAAAGATATATATACGGAATGTTTATACGCGTTGAGATAGCAGAGGCCACGACTAGCTAGCTACAGCTAGCTAGCTGCAGCTAGCTAGATACAGCTAGCTAGCTAGATACAGCTAGCTAGCCAGATACAGCTAGCTAGATACAGCTAGCTAGCTAGCTACAGCTAGCTAGCTAGCTGCAGCAGCATTTGTAGATGTTGATCATATATCCATCCAAAGAGAAAAAAATTTAAAGAAGAACAGCCAGTTGTTGTTTTTATATTTTTGTTTTTTATTTTTTTGTTTTTTTTTGTTTTGTTGTTGTTATTATGTTATTATAATAACATAAACTTATAATTATGTGTAATAATAATAATAACATATAATATGTTGTTGTTATATATTATTATTTTATTTTGTATGTTATTTAATGCTTTTATTATATATTGTTTTTATTATATATTGTTTTTATTATATATTTTTATTATTATATATTTTTATTGTTATATATTTTTATTATTATATATTTTTATTATTATATGTTGCTGTTAGTAGATGTTGCTACTATTATTTCTTTTCTTACTGTATATTTTTATTATTAAAATTTTTATTATTATATATTGTTAGTATAATTCTGTATTGTTATTATATGCTTTTACTATTATATTTTGTTTTTATTATAAAATATAATCTATTTTATTTTGATGGTATTGTTAAGATGCGGTGTTTTTTATTTCTTTTTTTGCATGCTGAAAGTAGAATATAAATATAAATATATGTAGATGAATGAGGGTTTGTTTTGGGTGTATATACACCTGAAAATAAATAAATTGCTGCTCTTTAGGACACCGTTGATGATACAGAAATAAAATACATGTTACTGTTCATATAGTAGTAGAGAAAAAAGAAAAGAGGGGAGGAATAAAGAATATGCAGCGTGTTTTATTTTATTTTGTTTTATTTTATTTTATTTTATTTTGTTTTATTTTATTTTAATTTATTTTATTTTATTTATTTAGTTGCGCCGCCTTTCATCTCTATATCAGAGATAACAGAACCCTCGCTCGCACTAAGTTGCAGTGTATACAGCATAAACGTGATTTGTATTTAATTTTTGAATGCATGCAAATTAAAATAAAAAGAATCTGAGAAACAACCGAAGAAAATTCATATTTTTATTTCTTAAACAAAGAAGGCGGTATATGTATAAGCTGGGTGTTGCGTGCAGCAGTTGGGGTGTACGTACACCGCAATACCTGGTTTGACTCTGTGCAGAAAAGGAGTGAAACGAGGCTAAAAAAAAGGTAAATTTTGTGAAAAAAATTGTTTTTTTAATGTTTTTTAAATATTTAAAGTATTTAATTGAATCAAATGACTCTTTTAGCTGCCGCATGCACGCAGATCGGCTGCTGTTTCTGTCTGTGTGATACATACATACATAGAGAGAGGAGCCCAGCGATGAAACGGGTGTCGTGTTTCGAGTGTTTTTATGATTCTTCTTGAAAAATAATTCATGAAACATCTTTTTCTCGTCTTATAATACCTATTGAGCTTTATTTATTTCAGCTTTCCCGTTTTTTTCTGTTTCTGAATTCCGCCGTGTTTCAGAGCTCCCGCGCCCCCAGCAAGGAAACATAGATTTCTTTGTGAGAAAATTTTTTATAATTTCTGTTGCAATGGCAGTATTTCACCGCGAGGTGGCGAAATACTTCGCCCGATACGCCGCATCAACAGCACTAGCCCCCACCAGCAGCAGCTGCAGCAGCAGCAGCAGCAGCAGCAGCAGCTTGCTGTGCTATACACCAGCAGCTAAGCCCCCCTCACGGCTCCGCTCTCTCCTAGAAGACGCTTTGGCTCCTCTTTGGTACCGCTTCTTCAGGGGGCCCCTCGATAGGTGGAACCAAGCCGCTATAGGCAAATACCTTAGAGAACACGGTAACCTATATTTTATATAGTTTATGTTTTATACTATGTATTATATATTATATATTATATATTACATATTATATTATATATATATATATATATATATATATATATACAGAGAGAGAGAGGGAGAGAAAGAGAGATATATGTACAATATATATAATATATATAGTATACAGTATAGAGTATGCATATTATATTATAGATCTATAGTTTTAGTGTGTATTATATATATATATATATATATATGTATATATATATATATATAGAACAGAGAAAGAGAGAGAAAGAGAGAGAAAGAAGGATGTAGGATTAGAGCGCTTCAATTGACGTATTTGTTGTTTCGGGATTCTTTTTATTATAATTTTATTTTTTTATCTTTCAGCTGTATGTACACCGCAATTGTGTTTTGTTATTATTTTCGTTGTTATTTTTGTTTTGCTTTTTTATTTTTATTTTTATTTTTGTTTTTGTTTTTGTACTTTTATTATTAAAAAAACAAAATTTACTTTTTGTTTATTATTTCCTCGTTGTTTATTATTTATTTGTTGTTTTGTTGCGTTTAGTTTTTCTTTATTTGTTTATTTTTTTATTTTTTATTTGTTTGTTGTTTTTTATTTATTTATTTTATTTATTTTATGTTAAATGTATAGCGATATGCATTATAATAAATAGCGTAATTAATTTTTATTTATTTTTATTTATTATTTATTCATCTATTTATATTTATTTATATTTATTTATATTTATTTATATTTATTTATATTTATTTATTTATATTTATTTTTATTTGTTTAGGGTTAATGTATGACGACTTATACTCTAAAGAGACAAAAAAAACCAAAAACTAAATCATTTTTAGTTCTTTTTTTTCCGTTTTTTCACAAATAAATTTATTTATATATTTATATATTTATTTATTTATTTATTTATTTATTTATTTATTTGTTTAGGGTTAATGTACGATGACCTATACTCTGACAAAGAGCCGCTTATAGAGAGAGCCTTAGAGCTTCTCCCTGAAGACCTAGCAACAGCTCGCTATAGAAGGATTATGCGTGCAACACACCTCAATCATATTCGTCTTTATCTCCCCCCAAACGGTATTTATTTATTTATTTATTTATTTATTTTGTTTGTTTGTTTATTTATTTTATTTATTTTATTTATTTTCTCTTTTTCTGCGTTTTTTTCGTTTCTTTAATCGCTATAGAAGGGCAATCATATTCCTCTGTATATTTAAATATATTTATATAAACATTTAAATAAATAAATATATAAATGTATTTATAAATATATTTATATAAATATATTGAGCTGTATGTACACCGCAGAGCAAAACTACGACCCCTTCATTCCCTATTTGTCCTGTATTCCTCTCTCTATATATATTTATATAAATATTTAAATTAATATATATTTATAAATATATTTATATATTGAGGTGTATGTACACCGCAGAACAAAACTACGACCCCTTCATTCCTTATTTGTCCTGTACTATCTATATATAAATACATAGATAGAAATATATATATTTATATAAACATTTAAATATATATTTATATATATATTGAGGTGTATGTACACCGCAGAACAAAACTACGACCCCTTTATTCCTTATTTGGCGCCTTTTGTGGAGGAGGCGAAATTTCAGCTGCAAGAAGAAGAAGAGCTTCTCGGCTATCATATGTGGGATCGAAGACTATATTCAGGTTTGTTTTTTTCTTTTTATTTTGTTTGTTTTGTTTGTTTTATTTGTTTTGTTTTATTTGTTTTGTTTGTTTTTTTTGGTTTGTTTTTTGTTTTTTTTTTCTGCGTTTGTTGCGGTTTAAATGGTGGTTTTATTACTTTCTTATGTGGGATCGAAGACTATATTCAGGTTTGTTTTTTTCTTTTTATTTTATTTATTTTATTTGTTTTATTTATTTTATTTATTTTATTTATTTATTTTGTTTGTTTGCTTTTTGTTTTTTTTGTTTCTGCGTTTGTTGCGGTTTAAATGGTGTTTGTATTGCTCTTTTATGTGGGACTGAAGACTCCACTCAGGTTTGTTTTCTTTTTATTTATTTATTTTACTTATTTATATTTATTTATATTTATATTTATTTATTTATTTAATTTATCTATTTATTTTATTTATTTATTTATTTATTTCTTCTTCTCTTTAACGTCAAATCAAATCGTTCTTTTTCCCGTATTCTGTATCAACCCACAACAAATACAAATTTATTTTTATTTATTTATTTATTTATTTATTTATTTATTTTATTTTATTTTATTTTATTTTTTTTTGTTTAGGGGGCTGCACTGGGTTTGGTGATACGGAGCCCGGGATGCACTTTTTGGTGTCTTTTCCGAATATGTATGGGGGGGGCAGCGGCCCGCATAACAAAGCTCACATATCTTCTTTATGTATAAATAGAAAATAAATATATATTTATATTTATTTATATTTTATTCTTATAAAAAAAAATATTATATATTTAAACTCTATACACATACAGCTACACAACAAGGGGTCTATCTCTAT
>NW_013572909.1:8338-9204 GCF_000499745.2 Eimeria mitis | reverse complement strand
TATATATTTATATATATATATATATATATATATATATATGCTGAGGTGTATGTACACCTCGTGGGGTCGTTTGCCTCTGTTTAATTTGGTGGATTTAAAACCACAAAACGCAAAAACAAAAAACTTATATTTCCTTCATTTATTATTTATTATTTATTTTTGTTTTTTTTTTATTTATTAATTACTATTTGTTATTTATTTTTATTTTTATTTTTATTATTTATTATTTATTTTTTATTTTTATTTTTTTATTTTTACTATTTATTATTATTTATTACTATTTATTATTTTTATTAGTTTTTCATTTATTATTGTTTTTTATTTTTATTATAAAAAATAAATAAAAATAACAAAAAACAATAAAAAACAAATAATATAAAATAGTAATATAAATACCGATATAATAATATATAATAATAATAGTTTTTTATTTTTGTTTTTTTTTGTTTTTTATTTTTTTGTTTGTCTGCGTTGTTTGATGGGGGGGGCAGCTGTCTTTTTAAATAAAAAATAAATAAACACAAAAATATAAAAATAAATTAAAATAAATTAAAATAAATTAAAATAAAATATAAACAGAGAAAACAGAGACAGAGAAGATAGAGAGAGAAACAAATAGAAAGACACAAATATAAAAAAACAAAGACAAAGACAAAGACACACATAGACACTGCTGAGGGGCCCCCCCTTTCTGTATTTTTACTTTTATTAATTTAATTTATTTAATTTAATTTAATTTAAATAAATAAATAAAATAAATAAAATAAAATAAAATAATGATGAGATGAGGAGACAACTTATTGCATTTACTTTCAGTTTTATACACAAAAAGAAAAAAACACAAAAAGAAAGAAGACACAGAGACA
>NW_013572909.1:2500-4228 GCF_000499745.2 Eimeria mitis | reverse complement strand
TGCTGCTGCTGCTGCTGTTGCTGTTGCTGCTGCTGCTGCTGCTGTTGCTGCTGCTGCTGCTGCTGCTGTTTGCTTGCTGCTGTTTCTGTTGTCTTTATCTTTGTTATTCTTGTTGTTGTTGTTGTGTGGTGCTGCTGGGCCTAGTGCATCTAAGCAGCAGCAAATGCTTCAGTATTGTTAGAAGCAAATAAGCAGCAGCGCGTGTTGAGAGTTTTATAAAAACAAAATAAAAATAAGAGAACAGCAGCAGCTGGTGGGTGGATGAGCTGACGACAGAAACCGCTACGGTGGTGTGTACGTACACCTGAAACAGCAGCCACCGGGTGTATATGCAGCTCGAGAGAAATAGAGAGAAAAGAGAGTTTAAATATTCTTGTATAAGCAAGTAACACTCCACCAACGAAACTATGCTGGCGTGTATATTATGTTATATGTATATATAGACGATACATACAGAAACCAGCAGCTACAGCAGCAGCGAATGCAGCAGTGAAGGCGTTGAGGAATTTGTATATACGAGAAGAAGATGCTGATGAATAAAAAACCAAAAAAGAACAGCTTTCTCTCTTTTTTTTTTATCTGTTGGTGGTAAGCAGAACACAGGCGGAGCACATCGTCTATAAGCTTGCGGGAGAAAAGAAGAAACTGAGGGCCAGCAGAGCAGTCAGTACACTACAAATAAATAAATTATAATACTATAATTATAATTTATAATATTTTTTAAGAAAAGCAAAATCTGTTGCTTTATAACTAAGCGAATGGAAGCTTAGGCTTTCGTTCATGTTCAGGTGTACATGCACCTCACCGGCGCCCGCTGCCGAAAGCAGAATTTTTTAGGAAAAAGTTTGTCGATTTGTTCATAAAATTTAACAAAAGTTAATATTTAATTAAATTTAATTACTTTTTAACCGAAAGAAATTTTGTTTTCATCAACAGAAACGGAGATATAGGCCCCTGTATACCCTAGGCACTCAGCCAGGCGGTGAGCTCGCACGCTCTATAGTGCAGCTTTTTTGTGTTCTTCTTTAGATGATCCATGAAGAAAATAAAAAATAAAAAGTAATTAAACACAAAAATTATATTCTTTATCTTCTCCCGCTCTTATTAAACCCAAACACTTGCAGAAATTCAGCTTTCTATGCATCGTGTATACACTCCTGTACAACACCCTGATCACTCCTCTATATCTTCACAGCAACCCAGGCTAATGGGGTGTATATACACTAAACATAATATTATAATATATATGTACATGCAGCAGGGTTTCAGCTCTCAGGTGTACACGCACAGTAAGCATATGATGCAGGTGTATATATACAGTGTATATACAGCTGTGAGGTGTATGTACACCAGAAAGCTTACAGCTATATATAATATATAATACACTAGAATCAAGGTTTATGTGTTTAAGTTAAGATAAGGATGTTGTGGTGTATATACAGCTCCCAATTGTAAATACATACATCTTCTTCTCTGTATCTTTTTTCTGTTTCACTACAAAGATAAAACAACTAAACCCACTTTATGAGCCTTCGCTGCAGAATTGCTAACTGCTGCGGCTGCTGCTGCTGCTGCTGCTGCTGCTGCTGGGGTTTGTTTGTCTGTGGCTTGTCTTCATTTCTGCTTCACACTGAGAAGAGAAGTGCAGCAACCAACAGACTGTCTGTACAGACACCCGAGCGGTGGCTGTCGCCGCTCTTACACTCTAATATATATATATATATATAT
>NW_013572907.1:2388-4828 GCF_000499745.2 Eimeria mitis | reverse complement strand
GCTGCTGCTGCTGCGTGCTGCTGTTCCGTGTTTGTTTTTTTTTTCTCTTTTATATTATAAATAGTAATTGTATTATTTAAATAGTTTTTGTATTTATAATATTAGAGTTTAATTAAACAAATAAAAAACCCATTTCCTTCTGCTGCTGCTGCAGCAGCTGCAGCAGCAACAGACGGCAGCAGCAAACTGCTGCAGCTCTGCTGCTGCAGCATCGGTGTGTCTGTTTCGTTTTCTTTTTTTCTTTTTTTTATATTTTCTTCTACGAGTTTAATGAATTAAAATATATAAAAAGTAAACAAAAACAATCATTTTGTTTTCTTATCTCTCACCAGCAACCAGAAGAAACCCCTAGACAGCAGCAGCAGCAACAGCAGCAGCAGCAGCAGCAGCAGCAGCAACAGCTGGTTAGTGCCGCTTTCTCGCTCTGAAGCAAAACAAAAAACTAAACAAAACAACAAACCCTAAAACACATAAACCCTAAACACGCATGCAGGGGGCCCCCAGCAGCCTCCTCCCCCTAAAATGAGCGGGGGCCCCCTACCACCTCGGTCGGCGGTGCTAGCTGCAGCAGCAGCAGCAGCAGCAACAGCAGCAGCAGCAGCAGCAGGGGGCCCCCAGGGGCCCCAGGGGCCCCCCTCCTCAACTCCAGACCAAACTGGCTCCTCTAAAAGACGGAGGAAACACGAAGCAGCGGAGACACCACCAACAGCAGCAGCAGCAGCAGCAGCAGCAGCAGCAACGAGAACAGCAGCAGCAGCAGCAGCAGCAGATGGCTTGCTGCCGCGCAGCGTCCTCAGTGATGCGCTGATACAGCAGGTAACCAACTGCCCTGACAGAGTCCCCAGGATCGAAGTAAAACTCCGCAGCAGCAGCAGCAGCAGCAGCAGCAGCAACAGCAGCAGCAGCAGCAGCAGCAGCAGCTTCAGCTGTATAATTACTTATCCCACCGTCCCCCCCTCCGTTGGCATCGCCGTATCGAAGGGGCCCCTCATCACTGATGCAGCAGCAGAAGGCCCCTACAGCAGCAGCAGCAGCAGCAGCAGCAGCAGCAGCAGAAGCAGCAGCAACTGCAGCAGCAGCACCACCAGCAGCAGCTCCTTGAACCGAAAGGATTCCGAGGCAACTGGCTCAGACCCCGCCGCTGGTTCTGCTGCTGCTCCTGCTGCTGCTCCTGCTGCAGCAGCAGCAGAAGAAGGAACAGCAGCAGCAGCAGCAGCAGAAGAAGAAGAAGCAGCAGCAGCAGCAGCAGCAGCAGCAGCAGCAGCAGCAGCAAGGTATCATCTGGCGCTTGAGGTCTCAGCAGCAAATGTATCGGAGGCGGCTTTACGGCTCCCCAGAGTTTCAATGAGTATAGAAACTGCAGCAGCAGATACAGCAGCAGCAGCAGCAGCAGCAGCAGCAGCAGCAGAAACAGCAGCAGCAGCAGCAACAGAAACAGCAGCAGCAGCAGCAGCAGATGAGTGCCAGCTCAGCAGCAGAAAGACAAAGAGGAGACAACAAAATAAAAAAGAAGAAACAAAATATCCATCATACAAATACATAAACCCTACGCAGCATCTATGGGGGCCCCTGGGGGGCCCCCCCCCGTACCCGGGGGGCCCCCTGAAGGGGGGCCCCCTGCTGGTGCTGCTGGGGGGCCCCTCGGGCAGCGGTAAGAGCACCATGCTGCCGCTGCTGCTGCACCTGCTGTCTAATACTTTCTCCTTCAGCAGCAGCAGCAGCAGCAGCAGCAGCAGAAGCAGCAGCAGCAGCAGCAGCGGTAGCAGCAGGGAGGGGGGGGGCCCATCTTATTTGCTGCTATCAACAGATGCCCTGAGGCAAGTGCTGCGTACAGCTGCTGCTGCTGCTCCTGCTGCTGCTGCTCCTGCTGCTGCTGCTGCTGCT
This sequence comes from Eimeria mitis, assembly GCF_000499745.2. Taxonomy (NCBI): domain Eukaryota; phylum Apicomplexa; class Conoidasida; order Eucoccidiorida; family Eimeriidae; genus Eimeria; species Eimeria mitis. Next base: position 2,944 of record NW_013572907.1, on the reverse strand, counting down.
GCTGCTGCTGCTCCTGCTGCTGCTGCTGCTGCTGCTGCTTCAGGGGCCCCCCAGGATACCCTGATTCGCGATTTGTTGTTCAGCAGCACATACAAACTGAAGCACGTTGCAGCGCAGCAGCTGCAGCAAGCAGCAGCAGCAGCAGCAGCAGCAGCAGCAGCAACAGCAGCAACAGCAGCAGCAGCAGGAGCAGGAGCTAAACACGGGTCCAAAGACATCATAAACATGCGTAGAAAAATAAAAACAAATATAAAACAAGACCTAACCCTTCATCAGGGGGGGGGCCCCCATCAACATATATGTTCTTCTTGTGCTGAGGGGGCCCCCTGCTCTTCCCTTTTGGGTCTGCTGCAGCAATCCGTATTAATACAAAACCTTATCCTCGAACCCCTCATCGTTTCACTCATGGGGCCCCCTCACAGGGTACAGCGAGGGGCCCCGGGGGGCCCCCCCCCTGGGGGCCCCCCTGGGGGCCCCCCTGGGGGCCCCCCCGCGGGGGAAGAAGACGGGGCCCCTAGGGGGTCTTCTAGGGGGGCCCCCCGTGGGGGGCCCCCCC
>NW_013572907.1:2211-2288 GCF_000499745.2 Eimeria mitis | reverse complement strand
CTCGAACCCCTCATCGTTTCACTCATGGGGCCCCCTCACAGGGTACAGCGAGGGGCCCCGGGGGGCCCCCTGAGGGG
>NW_013572907.1:1545-2111 GCF_000499745.2 Eimeria mitis | reverse complement strand
AAAACCTTATCCTCGAACCCCTCATCGTTTCACTCATGGGGCCCCCTCACAGGGTACAGCGAGGGGCCCCCCAGGGGGGGCCCCCTGAGCGGGGGGGCCCCCGTAGGGGGCCCCCTGATTTGGTGTTGGTGGAGGGTATTCATTTGACGGGTGGTTTAGTGAGTCGGCTTCAGCGAGCTTATGGGTGGCGTTGTTTGTGTTTTGTTTTTTTTTGTTATTCTATTGAGGAACATAAAAGGAGATTAGGGAGAAGAAAAGAAGAAGGTAATGCTGCTGCTGCTGCTGCTGCTGATGCTGCTGATGCTGCTGCTGATGCTGGTGGTGCTGCTGCTGGTGGTGCTGGCGGTGGTGGTGGCGGTGGTCGTCGTGCTGCTGCTACTGCTGCTGCTGTTGCTGCTGCTGCTGCGGCGGCAGCAGATGCAGATGCAGCAGCAGCAGAAACAACAGCAACAGCAACAGCAGCAGCAACAGCAGCAGCAACAGCAGCAGCACACACAAAACGAGAACAGAAGGAAGACACAAGCTGCAGCAGAGGAGAGCCGGAGGGGCAGCAGAAGAAACGCAAG
>NW_013572907.1:0-134 GCF_000499745.2 Eimeria mitis | reverse complement strand
TGCTGCTGCAGCTGCTACTGCTGCAGAAGTTTCAGCAGCAGCAGCTGCAGCAACAGATGCAGCTTTTTTTGCAAACCCGTTTTATAAACCTTCAGTAGCTCGCATGATGACGAGTCCCAGACCTCTTTAAATTT
>NW_013572906.1:4704-4828 GCF_000499745.2 Eimeria mitis | reverse complement strand
GGCTTTGCAGGCGTCAGGTTGTCGGGCAATGTTGAGCGTTCTTTGCGTGTTGGCCTGGGTGCATGTTTCAGTCCGGGGCAGTACGTTTGCTAGTGCCGATAAGAATATGCATGGCGATTCTTGC
>NW_013572906.1:4211-4380 GCF_000499745.2 Eimeria mitis | reverse complement strand
TCCCCGTTGTTGGGTTGGTCTAGGTGCAGCCGGGTACGACTTGGTGTTCCAGGCTTTGCAGGCGTCAAGTCGTCGGGCAGGGTGAGTGCTCTTTGCGTGTTGGCCTGGGTGCATGTTTCAGTCCGGGGCAGTACGTTTGCTAGTGCCGATAAGAATATGCATGGCGCTT
>NW_013572906.1:3319-3977 GCF_000499745.2 Eimeria mitis | reverse complement strand
TTGTGCAGATCATGGCATCAGCCACGGTGAGTGGCTTTCGCTTGTGCGTGTGGGGATGCTGCTCAGCCTGGGGAGGTACGTTTGTGGCAAGCGATTGGAGCGTGCATTATGGTCCCCGTTGTTGCGTTGGTCTAGCTGCAGCCGGGTACGACTTGGTGTTCCAGGCTTTGCAGGCGTCAAGTTGTCGGGCAAGGCGGGCGCTCTTTGTGTGTTGGCCTGGGTGCATGTTTCAACCCGGGGCAGTACATGTGCTAGTGCCGATAAGAATATGCATGGCGCTGCTTGCTGTGGGCGTGTTCAAGCAGGAGGCAGCCAGACACGAATTTGCGGATAAGCACTTGCGTGCGCCAAGGCATGCATGAGGTGAGTGTCCTTCGCATGTACGCACGGTTGCGTGCAGCCACCACAGGAAGTGGGTTGGGCTCTTCGTAATGCTGTGTGCCGCGTGCTGCGGGTTGTAGACGTGTTCGGCAGCAGACAGCCAGGTGAGGATACAGTTTCCAGCATTTGTGCAGATCATGGCATCAGCCACGGTGAGTGGCTTTCGCTTGTGCGCGTTGGGATGTGGCTCAGCCTGAGGAGGTACGTTTGTGGCTAGAGATTAGAGCGTGCATTATGGTCCCCGTTGTTGCGTCGGTCTGGCTGCAGCTGGGAACGA
>NW_013572906.1:2195-3219 GCF_000499745.2 Eimeria mitis | reverse complement strand
GTTGGCCTGGGTGCATGTTTCAGCCCGGGGCAGTACGTTTGCTAGTGCCGATAAGAATATGCATGGCGCTTCTTGTTGTGGGCGGGGTCGGGCAGGAGGCAGCCAGACACGAATTTGCGGACAAGCATTTGCGTGCGCCAAGGCATGGGGTGAGTGTCCTTCGCGTGTACGCATGGTCGCGTGCAGCAACCACAGATAGTGGGTTGGGCTCTTTCTAATGCTGTGTGCAGCGCGCTGCGGGTTGTAGACGTGTTCGGCAGCAGACAGCCAGGTGAGGATACAGTTTCCAGCATTTGTGCAGATCATGGCATCAGCCACGGTGAGTGGCTTTCGTCGAATAGTCTAGCTGCTGCCGAGTAGGACTTGGTGCTTAAGCATTTGCTTGCATGAAGGTGCTGGGCAAGGTGAGTGCCTCTTGTATCTTCGCCTGGATTGGTTCGCTCAAGCGGTGTTGTGGAGAACTTTGTCAAGTCATTCGATTTGTCCTTCCGAACATCTGACACTGGACGTTTTCATGCGCTTTCACGCAGAGCTGGCCTATCTAAGTGACGTATTGGGTATTGCTGTTGTATTCTACCGACTTGCCCGAGCATAACGCCTATATTTGACGCTTGTTTTGTTCGCCGGTTGCGGCCTCTATGATACTACTAAACGCAGGATGGGTGGCGACGGCAATCAACACAAAGGTGGACAGCGCAAGAATGCTGCCGATGGCGGGCTTCTGTCGCGCCGATAATCCCGTGGTGCAGGAATGCCGCGGATATTTTGCATTATGAGGCACTGACAGAGTGCCCGAGCGCTGATCAGAACCGCACATTGGTGCGTGCAATGAGCAGTTTCAAGTGCGTATTGTTATGAACTGGTTTCTCCCACTACATTGGTCCTCTTGAGAATCTGGGACTGTATTGGAGAAATTTTGTTTTGGGGCGTTTTTGTCGGAGTGTAGAGCTGGCCAGGCAAAGCTAAGCGTGGGGCGTTGATGCTCCGAGGCGTTTATTTGCTCGCTAAGGCATGGAGGCCATGC
>NW_013572906.1:1699-2095 GCF_000499745.2 Eimeria mitis | reverse complement strand
CACCGCACATTGGTGCGTGCAATGAGCAGTTTCAAGTGCGTATTGTTATGAACTGGTTTCTCCCACTGCATTGGTCCTCTTGAGAATCTGGGACTGTATTGGAGAAATTTTGTTTTGGGGCGTTTTTTTCGGAGTGTAGAGCTGGCCAGGCAAAGCTAAGCGTGGGGTGTTGCTGCTTCGAGACGTTTATTTGCTCGCTAAGGCTTGGTGGCCATGTTTTCTGGAAACAACAGCAGAACTGGCTGCTCAGTGGCAATGCGCGACAGCGGGGGCGTGGGTACCACGATCACCAAACAAGTCAGCAGCGCAGTAATTTTGCGCATCGCTGTTTGCGTCTCGCTGCTCCTTCGGTGGCGCAGCAAATGGGCAGACCCTGAGAGATGTCGGCGCGTGGGA
>NW_013572906.1:710-1599 GCF_000499745.2 Eimeria mitis | reverse complement strand
CGAGCATGTGATCGACAGTCTCAAATGCGGGTTGTCAAAAATTGGACTCTTCCACCTCACTGATCCTTTGCAAAGCGTTGCGCTGCACTAGAGAAGTTCGTTGTTGAGTACATCTGTCGTAGCGTAGAGCTGTCTACGCAAGATGGGGCACCACGTTTTGGCTTCCGGGGGAGCCCATGTTTGCTCGCTGAAATTGGGTCCAACGTCATTGGAACTGTAGCACCTATGTGCAGACGCCGCTTACAAGCTTCGTCAAACCGCATTAACCATCGCACCAAAAACGCCCTCATACCTCCCCTTCTACTCTGGTCAAGTGCTTCGCAGCTGCTTCCCAGACAGAATATGGGGGCTGTCCAAACCACAGTTGTGCCTGTTTTGAATAGAATTCAGATATGTTCCCATGTGTCGAAGTGTTCATGCTAACCTCAAGTGCATTTGGGGTTGGCAACTCAAATAACGATTTAATACGCCAAAATGCCAAGCGTAAAGCGATACCAATTCCACAGAGCCCAGCCCGAGCAAGCGCACCGTTTGAAAAGCACAAAAAAACGCTCGTACACAAAACGCCTGGCGCACATCATTGTGGGCAAAACGCAAGGGTTTGAAACGGACCTTCCCTAAGGTCCGTTTCAAACCCTTGCGTTTTGGTTTTTCAAACGAGCAAAACACCAGTGACTGGAGCAGCAGGAAGCACGACATTCCCCTTCTGCACGACAAATCCATCTAGCTAGCAAGGGCTGGGCTCTCCATTCGCACTGATCCTGTGGAAATCTTGCCACTGCATAGGACGGGCTTGCTGCTCTGCATTTCTTGCGTAGTGTAGTATTGGCAAATCCATCTGCATCATTGGGTCCTGGCGTTCCGTGATGTCCGCCCGCCCACGCTGTGC
>NW_013572906.1:0-610 GCF_000499745.2 Eimeria mitis | reverse complement strand
GTGGAAATCTTGCCACTGCATAGGACGGGCTTGCTGCTCTGCATTTCTTGCGTAGTGTAGTATTGGCAAACCCATCTGCATCATTGGGTCCTGGCGTTCCGTGATGTCCGCCCGCCCACGCTATGGCGCTCCGGCCAAGTTGGCTCGCAAAATCACCTGTATTAGCTGGTCAACTGCGGAGCGTTTGTCCACACGATTTAATGTGGCAGACTGTCAACGCATATTCCGTATGATGCTTAATGCGGCGTAGTTGAGACTTCTACCTGCCCCTGGCACTTGTGGCAGTTCAGCTGTTGGCTGGCTTCTTGAGCTCGACCCATACTGTAGTTTAAAGACTGGTGTCATCACCTCAGTAACAACCGTAAGGTATTAAACCCCGGGTTTTCCATGTGCACGAATCCTCTGGAGTGTTGCCAATGCATTCGATGTGTTCGTTGCTGGCCACTTTTTCCTGTTTTATAGGCCTGGCAAACCCAGATGATTCATTGGATTCTGACAGCTCGGGGTATCTGCCTGATCGCGCAAAGGCCTGTTGGACAAGTTGGTTCGGAATTTCAGTTGTATTTTTTGCCGTATGGACGATTCCGAAAGGCCAAGCGGGGCGACAGAA
>NW_013572905.1:3117-4829 GCF_000499745.2 Eimeria mitis | reverse complement strand
CTGGGGGGGCCCCTGGGGGGCCCCCTGGGGGGCCCCCCGGGGGGCCCCCCCCGTCTTCCTCTGTGTTTTCTTTTTCTTTGTTTGGGGGTTTGTGGGGCCGCGGGAGAGGCCAAGAAGGTGGAGATACAGCTGAAAACCCTGAGGGTTTAGAGGCAGTGTTTAGGGTTTGTGATTTTGGGAGTTGTTTACGGGGGATCGTCGATCCCAGCAACAGAGATAAAAAGGAGAGGTTGCTGCTGGCTGAAAGAATTGAAAAATATTGTACTCTTGCTTATAGGTATCGTGCTGCTGCTGCTGCTGCTGGTGCTGCTGCTGCTGCTGCTGGTGTTGCTGTTGCTGGCGCTGGTGCTGTTGCTGCTGTTGGTCTTGCTGCTGCTGCTGCTGCTGATGTTGGTCGTGCTGCTGCTGCTGTTCTTGCGGATGCTGCTGCTTTTTTTTTGCTGCTGCTTCTGGTGCTGCTCCTGCTGCTGCTGCTGCTGCTGCTGCTGCTTCGTCTCGGGCTGCTGTTGCTGCTGCAGTTTTGCCTCTGATCATTGCTGCTGCCTTGCTGCAACTGTTGCTGCTGCTGCTGCTGCTGTTGCTGCTGCTGCTGCTGCTGTTGCTGCAGGGCCCCTGAGATGGTGGATCTTTACCTTGAGTACCCTGTGGGGCCCCCAGCAGACATCTGGGTAAACCCTAAACCCTAAACCCTAAACCCTAAACCCTGAGGTGTACGGTACAGCGCTATAGGCGAAGCAGCAGCAGCAGCAGCAGGAACAGCAGCAACAGCAGCAGCAGCAGAAGCAACAGCAGCAGCAGCATCAGCAGCAAACACATAACAGTGACGGGAGCAGCAGCAGTCGTGCCCCTGTTCTTGTCCTTGCTGTTGCTGCTGTTGCTGCTGCTGCTGCTGTCTCTGCTGCTGCTGCTCTTGCTGCTGCTGCTCTTGCTACTGTTACTGCTGCTGCGGTTGCTGCTGCTGCTGCTGCTGCTGCTGCTGCTGCAGATGCTGGGTTGCGTGTTGTTTATTTTATGTTTTTATCGTCACCCCTTTGAGGGGGCCTCGGCTCTAGCCATCAGCAGCGGGGCCTATACAATTCCTGCTACACACAAGTAAACCCTAAACCCTAAACCCTAAACCCTAAACCCTAAACCCTAGTTGAGTGTAGAGAGAGCAGATGCATGAAGCATTAGCAGCTGCCTATACACCGCGTTCTGCCGCCTTTTCTCTCTCTCTCTACTACTGCTGCTGCTGCTGCTGCTGTTATTCCTCCTCCTGCTGCTGCTGCTGCTGCTGTTATTCTTCCTGCTGCTGCTGCTGCTGCTGCTGCTGCTGCTGCAGGTACTCTGAGGAGCTGATGTCGCTGCTGCGGTGTCTGCTGTCGCTGCGGCCTTGGGATAGGCCCACCGCGCAGCAGCTGGCAGCAGCACTGGAGGTCCCTGGTGGCGTCGCCAAGCTGCTGCAGCAGCAGCAGCAGAAGCAGCAGCAGCAGCAGCAGCAACAGCAGAAGCAGAAGCAGCAGCAGCAGCAGCAGCAGCAGGAGAGGAGGAAACACAGGCACCGAGGCGTGTCTTCTGTTAAGGTGAGATATCTCTATATGCAGACCCTTCTCTCTTCCTGCTGCTGCTGCTGCTGTTGCTGCTGCTGCTGCTGCTGCTGCTGTCTCGTGGGTTGCTGGTGCTCCTGCTGCGGTGCAGCAACAAACACTGCTGCTGCTGCTGCTGCTGCTGCT
>NW_013572905.1:2800-3017 GCF_000499745.2 Eimeria mitis | reverse complement strand
TAGGCCCACCGCGCAGCAGCTGGCAGCAGCACTGGAGGTCCCTGGTGGCGTCGCCAAGCTGCTGCTGCTGCTGGCTGCAGGGTGCAAAGGCAAAATCAATAGAAGAGGAAGACGACTGCTTATTCGATCCATCTGCTGCTGCACCTGCATCCTCGCTGCTGCACCAGCAGCAGCAGCAGCAGCAGCAGCAGGAACAGCAGCAGCAGCACGCCAAGGA
>NW_013572905.1:0-2382 GCF_000499745.2 Eimeria mitis | reverse complement strand
GCAGCAGCAGCAGCAGCAGCAGCAGCAGGAAGACTCACCCTGGGAGGCTTCTGAGCCTTTCAATCAGCCGCTACAGCAGCAGCAGCAGCAGCAGCAACAGCAGCAGCAGCAGCAGCAGCAGCAAGATATGGGGTGGGGCTTTGCAGTGCCGGAGTGGGGCATCTCTGAGGAAGCTGCTGCTGCTGCAGGCAGCGAGGCTTCTAGCATTAGCAGCAGCACTAGCAGCAGCAGCAGCAGCAGCAGCAGCAACAGCAGCAGCAGCAGCAGCAGCAGCAGCACAAGAGGGCAGAGGGAGGCCTTCCTGCAGAATGTCTCTTTGCTTGACGGCTTTCACTTCTCCTCCCCTACAATGGATACTCCTGCTGCTGCTGCTGCTGCTGCTGCTGCTGCAACACCTGCTGCTGCTGCTGCAAATTCTGTTGCTGCTGCAGCACCTGCTGCTGCTGCTGCTGCTGCTGCTGCTGCTGCTGGTTTGTCACACAGCCAGAGGCCACTCCTCAGGGGCAGCCCCAAAAGGCACTGCATGCCGCTGCTAGAACACATGCTAGTGCTGCATCAGCACCTCCCGCAGCAGCAGCAGCAGCAGCAGCAGCAGCAGCGGCTGCAGCAGCAGCAGCAGCAGCAGCAGCAGCAGAAGGAAGAGCAGCAGCAGACTTGTTCAGGGGAGGGGAGAGGTCTAAGCGAATTTATAATGGAGGCAAACTGCCCCATAGAAAAAGAAAAAAGCAGCAGCAGCAGCAGCAGCAGCAGCAGCAGCAGCATTGCTGCAGAGGACAACAACAATAGCAACAACAGCAACAGCAGCAGCAGCAGCAGCAGCAGCAGCAGGGGAGCAGCAGCAGGTGTAAGAAGCCGGGGAGAGTTGCTGCTGTCTGGGTGTATGGATGTGTATCTGCTGCAGCTAACAGAAACAAAACCACAAACAGAAGAAAGAGAAAGGAGACAAAAAAAAGGAGACAGTTGACGCGGTGTCTCCGCAGCTGTCTCCTTTCTCCTGTCTCCTTTTTTTTTATTTTATTTTTTACACTGTCTCCTTTTTTTATTTTATTTTTTATACTGTCTCCTTTTCTGTCTCCTTCTGTCTCCTCTTCTGCTGTCTCCTCTCGCCGACACCCCACACCGAGAGGAGACAGAAAGAGACAGAAAAGGAGACAATGTAAAAAATAAAATAAATTATATTATTAAAAACAAAGATACAAAGAGAGACAGAGAGAGACAGAGACAGAGAGAGACAGAGACAGAGACAGAGACAGAGAGAGACAGAGACAGAGAGAGACAGAGACAGAGAGAGAGAGAGAGAGACAGAGAGAGAGACAGAGAAAGAGACAGAGAAAGAGACAGAGAGAGAAAAAAAAATAAATAAAACAAAAAAATAGTAAAGACAGAGACGTGAAGACAACAGACAGAAACACTAAACACAGTCAAGCATCTATGTGTATATATATGTATATATACAAACAAACAGAGAGACAGAGGAGACAGAGAGACACAGAGGAGACAGAGAGAGACAGAGGAGACAGAGAGAGACAGAGGAGACAGAGAGAGAGAGAGGAGACAGAGAGAGAGAGAGGAGACAGAGAGAGAGAGAGGAGACAGAGAGAGGAGACAGAGAGAGAGAGAGATAGAGAGAGGGAGACAAATAAAAAGGAGACAGCAGAAGAGGAGACAGCTAGAGAGGAGACAGTCCGTTGGTGCTTTCTCTCTCTCTCTGTCTCTGTCTCTGTCTCCTTTTCTTCTGTCTCTCCCCTTTTGTTTTCTTTTTCTCTGTCTCTGTTGTCTCCTCTTGTATCAACTGTCTCCTTTTCTTCTGTCTCCTCTTTTCTTCTGTCTCCTTTTTTCTTTTATTTTGTTTTATTTGTCTTTGTCTTTGTCTCTGTCTCTGTCTCTCTGTCTTTGTCTCTGTCTCTGTCTCTGCTGTCTCCTCTCGTGTTAACTGTCTCCTTTTCTTCTGTCTCCCTTGGGTTTCGTTTTTCTGTTGCATCTGCTCCAGCGTCTGTCAGCTGGCTAGCTAGCTAGCTAGCTAGCTGTCTGGGTAGCTGAGTGTCTAACTAGCTAACTAGCTAGCTAGCTAGCTCTCTAGCTAGCTGACTAGCTAGCTCTCTAGCTAGCTGGCTAGCTAGCCCTCTAGCCAGCTGACTAGCTAGACAACCGATTAGCTAGCTAGCTAGCTGGCTAGCTAGCTAGCTGAGTATTTAGCTGGCTAGCTAGCTAGCTAGCTAGCTAGAATTCACAGCAGTATCTGGCTAGCTACAACTGTAACTATAGCTAGCTACAGCATAACACTGCTGCCTCTTCTCCCCCATTTCTCCTCCCCCTCAACTTCGGCTCATAGTTACTGACAGCAGCGGCGCATGCAAAGCCCTAAACATGTGCTGCAGCAGC
>NW_013572904.1:4260-4649 GCF_000499745.2 Eimeria mitis | reverse complement strand
CAGCACGCTCACAAGCAGCACGCAGGGGAGCAGCAACTCGAACTGCAGCGCAGCAGCGGCTGCTGCTGCTATCGCTCTCTGGCAGCAGCAGCAGCAGCGGCAACACTCCTAACCGCCTGCTGCAGGACTCTCCTCCTCTTTCTGCTGCTTCTGCTGCATCAGCAAACGGGTAAGCAGCAGCAGCAGCAGCAGCAACTGTAGCCGGTTCAGTAGCAGCAGCAGCAGCAGCAGCAACAGTTGCAGGTTCAGCAGCAGCAGCAGCAGCAGCAGGGCCAGAGACACTTTGCATGCATATTGCTGCTGATGCTGCTGCTGTTGCTGTTGCTGCTGCTTCTAACCCTGTTGCCGCATCTACCCCTCCTGCTGCTATTGTTGAACCTCCTGTCTGT
>NW_013572904.1:3702-4160 GCF_000499745.2 Eimeria mitis | reverse complement strand
AACCCTGTTGCCGCATCTACCCCTCCTGCTGCTATTGTTGAACCTCCTGTCTGTTGCTGCTGCTGCTGCTGTTGCTGCTGCTGCTGCTGCTGCTGCTGCTGCTGCAGGGGAGAGCAGCTGCAGCCTGCTGAGCTGCGTAGACACCTGGCGGCTTCGAGGCGGATTGCGCGGCGGCGGGGCCAGCAGCTGAAGGTTCTTAAAGAGGAGCAGCAGCTGCTGCAGCAGCAGCTGCACTCTTTGCTGCAGCAGCAGCAGCAGCAGCAGCAGCAGCAACCGATGCAGCAGCTGCAGCAGCAGGAGCGGTCTTCGCATGAAGAGGTCAGCTGCAGAGCTCCTGCAGGCACAGCCTTTGTAAACCGTGTTGTAGCTTTTGCTGCTGCTGCTGCTGCTGCTGCTGCTGCTGCTGCTGCTACTGCTGTTGCTGTGGCTGCTACCGCTAGTGCTGCTGCAGCTGCTAG
>NW_013572904.1:3334-3646 GCF_000499745.2 Eimeria mitis | reverse complement strand
TGTGTGCCCTCTGCGCTTTTTTTCACGCCATTGCTGCTGCTGTCGCTGCTGCTGCTGCTGCTGCTGCTGCTGCTGCTGCTGTTGCAGGTGCGTTTGCTGCAGGTTGAGCTGCAGCAGACGCATGCAAAGTTGCTGGCAGCAACAGAGGAGGCGGCTGCCTTCCGGCATTCCTTTGAAGCACTGCAGCAGCAGCAGCAGCAGCAGCAGCAGAAGCAGAACCAGCAGCAGCAGCAGGAGCAGCCAGCGTTCCGCAGCAGCGATGACTCCCTCCCCCCTTCAGCTGTGCAGCAGCAGCAAGAACAGCAACAACAG
>NW_013572904.1:2668-3101 GCF_000499745.2 Eimeria mitis | reverse complement strand
TCCAGCAGCAATTTCAACAACTGCAGCAGCAACACCATCTGCTGCAGCAGCAACATCACACCCTGCAAGACCAACATGAGCTGCTGCTGCAGCAGCACGATGAGCTGCAGCAGCAACGTCAGCTGCTGCAGCAGCAGCATGATCAGCTGCAGCAGCAACACCAAATGCTTCAGCAGCAGCACCAACAAGTAGATGAAGGGGGGAAACGCGCAGAGCAGCAGCAGCAGCTCGAAACGGCTGCTGCTGCTGCTGCTGCTGCTGCTGCTGCAGAACACAGAGTTGAGTTGCTGCAGCAGCAGGAATATGAACTGCAGCAGGAAGTGCTGCGGCGGCAGCAGCAGCTGCAGCAGTTGCAGCAGCAGCAGCAAACAGAGCAGCAGGAGCTTGAACGGCTGCAGCAACGAGGGACAGTGGAAGCTGCAGCAGCAGCAGC
>NW_013572904.1:0-2568 GCF_000499745.2 Eimeria mitis | reverse complement strand
ACACCAAATGCTTCAGCAGCAGCACCAACAAGTAGATGAAGGGGGGAAACGCGCAGAGCAGCAGCAGCAGAGGGAGAAGCGCAGCAGAATATGAAGAGTAAAGAGCTGCAGAAGCAGCTTCAGCAGCAGCAACAGCTGCTGCAGCAGCAGCAGCAGCAGCTGACTGAACGTGAGGCTGTCTTGCAGCAGCAGCTGAAGGAGCTGCAGCAGCAACGCATGCAGCTGCAGCAGCAACAGACGCAGCAGCAGCAGCAAGAACGTGAAATTAAGAGGCAGCAAGAGCTGCTGGAGGAGCAGCAGCAGCAGCTGAAGGGAAAGGAGCAGCAGCAACAGCAGCAGCAGCAGCAGCAACGAGAGCTTGATCAGCAGCAGCTTGCTGCTGCTGAAGACAAGAAAGTAGCGCAGGAGGAGAAGCAGCAGCAGCAGCTGCAGCAGCTGGAGGCGCAGCTAGAAACACAGCAGCAGTTAATCAAGCAGCAGCAGCAGCTGCTGCAGCAGCAGGAGCAGCAGTTGCAGCAGCAAGAGCTGCAACTGCAGCAGCAGGAGCAGCAGCTGCAGCAGCAGGAACAAGAACTGCTGCAGCGCGACTCTGAAATGCAGCAGCAGGAGCAGCACAGTAGAGAGGAGCTGCTGCAGCAGCAGGTGCAGCAGCAGCTGCAGCAGCTGCAGCAGCAGAGCCAGCTGTTGCAGCAGCAAGAAGAACAGCTGCAGCAGCAAGAGGAGCAGCTGCAGCAGCAGGACCAGCAGCTGCAGCTGCTTGAGCAGCAGCTGCAGGAGCAGGATCAGCAAATGGGTGCACGCATGCGAGAGCAGCAGCAGCAGCAGCAGCAGCAGCAGCAGCAGCAGGCAACCCTGCCAGGACCAGAGGGTTTGCTGCAGCAGCTGCAGCAGCAGAATGTGCAGCTGCAGAGCGACGTTCAGACGCTGCAGCAGCAGCTGGAGGCAAGCGGAGCAGCACAAGAGCTGCTGCTGCGGAAGGCTGAGCAGCAGCAGCAGCAGCTGCAGGCAGCAGCAGAGGAGAAAGCTGGTTTGCTGCAGCATGTTGCTGCAGTGGATCGCGAAGCAGCAGCAGCAGCAGCAGCAGCAGCAGCAGAAGCAAAACAGCTGCGAGGAAAGTGTGAGGAGCTGTCTATACAGCTGAGAGATGCAGAGGAGAACGCAGCAGCAGCAGCAGACGGAGAGCAGCAGCTGCAGCAGGAGGTGCAGCAGATGCAGCAGGAGCTTGCTGCTCTAACTGAAAGGCTAGCAACAACACAAAGACAAGAGCTGGAGCAGCTGCAGCAGCAGCTGCAGCAGCAGGGAGCAGCAGCAACAGCAGCAGCAACAAACGCACAGTTCACCCGCATGCAGCAAGTGATGGACCTGCAGCAACTGCAGCTGCAGCAGCAGCAGCAGCAACTGCAGCAGCAGCAGCAGCTTATAGATGAACTCCATGCTCAGCAACAAGAAAGAGAAAAGGAGATGGCTAAGCGCAGCCGACAGAGTGAGGAGCAGCAGCAGCTGCTGCTGCAGCAGCTGCAGCAGGAGAGGGAGCGAGCTGCAGCAGCAGCAAGACGGCAGCTGCAGCTGCAGCAGCAGCATCAGCAGCAAACCGAAAGCCTCCGTATCTCTTTATCAGATAAGGATGAGTTGCTGCAGCAGCAGCAGCAGCAGTGGGAGCAGCAGGAGCAGCAGCTGCAGCAGCAAGCAGCAGAGCTGCGACATACGCTTGAGCAGCAGCAAAGAAGCAACGAGCTGCTGCAGCAGCAGCTGCAGCAGCAGCAGCACGAAGCAAAAGATGCACGAGATGCAGCAAGACAGCTGGAGGATATTTGTGTGCAGCTGCGGGAGCAGCTGCAGCAGCAGACAGCAGAATTTGAGTTGCTGCAGCAGCAGCACAGCAGCCTGCTGCAGCAGCACCAGCAGCAGTGTGGCGAGCTGGAGGAGCTGCAGCAGCAGCACAACGAGTTGCTGCTGCAGCAGCAGCTGCTGCAGCAGCAGCTGCAGCAATCCGCTAGTGAGCTCGCCAGCCTCCAGTCACTGGCAGAGACCATGGAGCAGCGTGCTGCAGCGTCGCTGCTGCAGCAGCACGCAGCAGCAGAGCAGCAGCAGCAGCAGCAGCAGCAGCAGCAGCAGAAGGAACAGGAGCTAGTCGCATCAGCGTCTGAAAGGGAACAACAGCAGCAGCAACAGCAGCAACAGCAGCAGCAGCAGCAGCAGCAACTGCAGGAAGAGGAGCAGCAAGATGCAGCTGAAGGGGAGGATCAGCAGCAGCCGCAGCAGCAGCAGCAACGCCGGCAGCGGTCCATAGAGAAGCAGCTGCAGCACATGCAGCAGCTATACCAGCAGCTGCAAGAGGACTTTGCTGCAGCGCAGCAGCAGCAGCAGCAGCTGCAGCAGCTGTATGAACGCCAGTCGCAGGATTTTGTGAATGCCGTACGCAGAGCAGGGAAAGCAGAGGCGGAGCTGCAGCTGCTGCAGCAGCAGCTGGAAGCAAGACAGAAGCGCAGCAGCAGCAGCAGCATGCAGCAGCAGCAGCAGCAGCAGCAACAGCAGCAGCAGCAGCAGCAGCAGCACGAAAAAGAACTC
>NW_013572903.1:0-4165 GCF_000499745.2 Eimeria mitis | reverse complement strand
AGAAAAGGCATTCCTATTGGCTCCTAACATCATATAGAAGAATTTGCTCGTTATAAAAAAAAAAAAAAAACACAACTCTAGAGAGAAATTTCTCGCTGGAAATTTCTTCTGTGGTTCAGGCTGAGTTCACACTGCCATGGGAAAGGTACGCCGAGGAGTGGGTGTCGCTCCGCAGTTGTACAGCTGAGCTGGAGAACTGGAGAAGTGTCACCGCGTCTCCGCCTCATACACAAGAGTTTAAAAAAGAAAAAGGTACAGCTAAGTACAGCTAAGAAGGTAATGTAAACAGAGACAGAAAAGAATCTTTATTTGTTTGTGACAGTCGTCTGCCGCCTCATGCTAGTTTTCTTTGTATCTCAGTTACACCCATAGCCTTCCATGTTTTGGGTTTCTTAGAATGCCGCAAACCACAATATTCCCTGGGGCTTAATTACTTTTCCTGTACTTTCTAAACGCTGTCTTTCACCATCTAACTTTGGCAAGAGTTCTAGGATTCTTTCTGCGTCGTTTGCCGGGAGCCTCCGTAAGCCTAATATACTTCACGCTCTGCATCGGTCTCTTCTGTTTAGTGCGTTCTCTGGCTGTGAGCCCTTGCATTGGTGTTAGGGCTGAGCTGCTGTGCTCTAAACATAGCCGACCCTGGTGAGGGTTACCCCTCGACGTTCCCCGGAAGAGGCAGGCTTCTGAAGGGACAGGGCACGATGCAGGAGACGCAAGCGACAGTGTAGGAGTTGCTACGGCTGCTCTGCGCCCGCCGTTTTTACGTGCTATGCTGATGCAATGCATTATATTGCTACTGTTCCTCCTTCAGGCTAAACTGCCTGCTCTGTTACGTTGACGGTATCTATCCGAAACGATACATATCTGAGTTCTCCTCCTTCTCCGCAAAATTATTTCTGTGCGGAGGAAGCAGTGACGCGAGGTCCAAGGAATGCTTGAAATCTTTGAGAGTGGGAACGCTTTATTGTAGCTGGTGGGTAAGGATTTTCTAATGATGCGCTGGCACCCTGGAGTGGGCTGTTGGTGGTGATCAACGCCCAGTGACGCTCTACCGTTTGAACTGTCGGCAGCGGCCGTTTAGTCTAGTGGTATGATTCTCGCTTTGGGTGCGAGAGGTCCCGGGTTCAATTCCCGGAACGGCCCCTTTTCACACGGAATTTTTTGCTGATGCACTCTCCAGTTCCTCTCTGACTAATAGGGCATGAAGATACGGCGTCAGCGCGTCTGGTGATCCCCCTGATATGCTTTTCTGTGAAGGTGCAGTCCTGAACCGGAAACGCCACCCAGCAACTCTCTTACTATCGAAACATTGACAAGCTCTTCTCTCTGTGTTTCAGGGTCTTCCGATCTGCTTGAACACGGAACACATTTCGTGTAGGTAATGTCGAGGATTCATGAGTCTTCTTTTCTACATACCAGAGCACGTAAAGCCACCTCTCTCGTACCGGATGCTTTCTCCTGCTTTTCAGGAAACGTAGTAAGTAGCAGGCGAAAATTTTGTCGTAAAAACTTTTAGAGTCTTGATAAATTCATGTTAGTTGTAATGCTCTGCGTGCCACTCCGGGAACTGGTTTTCCTGCAAAGACCCACAGATGATCGCTCTTTACGGATGACACGCAGAATAATAAAGTGTTTGTTTTGTCTCACAGGGAGCAACGCAGGTACATGCAGTATCCTTGAGAAAGAGGAGAGCCCCGTAATATGTGGGGCGAAAGTAAGTGAAGATGACCCGCTCAGACTCAGGGGCAGTATTTCCTAGAGCAATATATACGGCGGCAGCACCAGCACCCATTGCAGGAAAATCTCCAAAACGAAAGATTAAGATATTTGTTCTGGAAAAGGGGCCGTTCCGGGAATTGAACCCGGGACCTCTCGCACCCAAAGCGAGAATCATACCACTAGACTAAACGGCCGCTGCCGACACTGCCAATTGTAGAGAGTCACTTTGCATTGATTACCACCCACTGATCACTCCACGACTAGAAACTTACAAGTAACTGCTCAACTACATACTAGAAATACGACCCCGGATTCCCATATAGGAGGTGAAAAACATTCTGTGGCAATGAAAAAAAAAGCCTCATTAGCGCCTTTGTACAGATGCAATACCCTCGCGAATGAGGATAACTCTTGTATATCTGTAGCGCACACTTTCCGGCCTGGATAAATGACTAAATCGAGCTGCACTGAAGCCGACGTCTTGGGGAAAGAAGTAGCAGCTACCCCAAATCAGTTTACCTTCCTCTCACGAGAAAGAACCAGGATGGCGTGGAGAAGAGGGACCTAAGAGCCCGGAAAAGGTAGTGGCCGTGAGACGGGAGAGCGAGTCCATCGGGTTGCGCGAGCTTTGTGCCTTCGCCAGGCTCGGAGAATAGCTGGGTAACCTTGTATATGACCAGATTGCTCCCAAGAATAGCAGTCTTCTGGTTCCTCTCTCTCTTGAGTAGATACTGGGCATCATCTGGAACTTCGCCACGTTGATCCATGATATAGTTCACTTCATAGGTATCAGTGACGTTGCGGTGAGCATCGTGCACGGGTAGCCAGCTAGCATATGACTCTGGATAAGCCGTCGTGGGACCCCTGGGAATATCGGGAATCAACTGGGAGACGTGGAAGAGATCGTGGCATCCATAGGTTGGGGGAGGGGCCAGACGATACGCAACCTTCCTGATCCGCACTTTGCTCGCGAGCGGACCGCAGAAACACGGCTCAAACTCTGAGCCGGAATTTCGGGGAGGCGTATTGGCAGATTGCTGCTGCTGAGCGACACGTACTCCCCAGAGTAGAAGACAACGTCTCGCCGGTGAGTTTCTGCGTAGGCCTTCTGGGTCCACTTGGCTCGCAGGATATGCGCTTGGGCCGGGTCACAGAGGCGACGGAAACGGTTGGGCATGGGGGGAGTTAAGCTAAGAGTTAGAACGCCGAGAATGTGCTGCTGTGATCGGGTTCTCCCCCGTCATTACCTCGAAGGGGCTGAGCTCCGTTGAGGAGTGGCAGGAGGTGGTATACGCTAGTTCCAATGCGGGCAGCAAGCTTTCCCACTTGCGCTCATCTGATTGTATCTACGCTCGGAATATATTCTCGAGAGCACGGCTCACGCACTCCGTCTGTCTTTCGCCCCGCCGATGGTAAGCGGTAGACGTGGCGCCTTGGGTGTTACAGCGTTTGCAGAGCTGCCCCCAACGCTCAGACTAGAAACGTGCATTGCCATCTGCGATGGCTGCATCGAGAAAGCCGGGATACTGGATAAAACAATCTACCAGCAGGTCGATGGTTTGCTCTGGGGGGATAGTGCAGAGGCACCTGAGTCAGCCGCTTGGGCCGCACGAAAGCAGTACAAAAAAAAGCAGAGTACGCTAGTGTAGATACAAATGCTGTGACTAGGAAACCCTAAACCCTAAACCGTAAACCCTAACCAAACACAACCAGATACTGTGAGAAATATAATCCTGGAGTTTTCCCGGGTAGTCGACTGCTAGACCTCCCGAGTGCTTCACAAACTAGTCTCCGATCGCAGCCTGCTGCTGCGGCTGCTTCTCTTCTGCATCCTCCACGCAGGTTGCCCCCGCTGAGAGAATATCCTCTCTAGCGGGTTGCTGCTAGCTGGCTTGCGTGTGCAGCAGCTAGCACACGGGTTAGTGTTCNGAATATCCTCTCTAGCGGGTTGCTGCTAGCTGGCTTGCGTGTGCAGCAGCTAGCACACGGGTTAGTGTTCCCCCTAATGAACGAGATCACCTCTCTAGCGAAACTTATAAAACGAAATCTTTGTATGTCTCCCAGGTGTAGTGTGGTGCCGCATACATGAATCTAATGAGACAGTAATATTTCTTCTTGATTTTTTTCACATGAAATATAATTAAAAAGCATACAGCTCGTATATTCAAGGAAAATAACAAAGAAAACACAAAAACCCAGTGCATATATCTTTTTATTTCAGAAAGCTGCGAAGAGCCCCCCCCCCACCCACCCCCCGGGTGGAGACCTCAGTACACAACACGCAGCAAGGAAAATTTTTTTTTAAATACAAATAAAAAACAAATAAAAAACAAATAAAAAACTATTTAATATTATAGTTGCTGTATATACAGTAGCAAGCAACGACAACTGAGATATCCTTACCCTTCTCCTACCTCTGCTTTAGTTAGTAACTCGAAAAGCCAAT
>NW_013572902.1:2407-4470 GCF_000499745.2 Eimeria mitis | reverse complement strand
GGCTTTTGCCGAATGCAGCAACACGAAAAGCAAATGTTTTGTTTTTGTTTATCCACTGTTTAAATATTTTATGTTTTTCTTCTGTCTTCATCAGCTCTAACACCTCCTCGTACGAACTCCCTGAGGCCCACACCTAATAACAAACAAAAACAAAAACAAAAAAAAAAAGATAAAGATAAAGATAAAGAGAAAGATAAAGAGAGAGATTAGCATATACAAACAAATAACCCCATAGATACAATACGTTTACACGTTTATATCAGGGGAAATGTTCCTTCGTTGTTGGCGATTCAAATTTCAACAAAGAGATAGATATAGAGCTACTGCTGCTGCTGCTGGTGCTGCTGCTGCTGCTGCAGTGCAACAGCAGCAGCAGCAGCAGGACTAGCAGCAGCAGCAGCAGGAGCAGGAGCCTTAGAGGGAATAAGAGTAAGAAGCAAACGTGTAGTGCTGACCTCGATGAATGCTCGGATTAAGATAGATCTTCTCATGATAGCGTGACAGAAGGCTTCACTAGGAAGTTGAATAAACACGAACTGATCCTCTGCTGTAGAGTCTGGGCGGTTGCAGCCCGCCCACAGGCTGTGCGGCTGAAGGCCCTCGAGGAGCGCGAGAGCCTCCAGCTCATCGATGCGGGCGCTGTTGTATTCATTATGGTGTAGAAACCAGCACAGTACAAGCATGCTGGGCCCTGATCTAGAGAGCTAAAAGGATAAAACGCTCCACATACACTAAAAAAATAAAAAAAAATAAAAAAAAAGGAAAAAATGCGAAAATAATCCGCCGAATGAAGAAGAAACTGCAACGATGTGAATTCAGAAACCGGCAGGTTCAAGCGAAACCTCCTGGGGTGTACATACACCCCAAGAGTAATGAATCTGTAGAAGATGCATCTAATTGTACAAAATATTTAAATATTTGGAATTTATTTCCAAAATAAATCAAAAAAATGAAAAATTCAAAGTCGATGTGGGGCCCCTGTAGTCTTCAGCAGGGCCTCACCTCAGTCGCCGCAGTCTTCACGTATTTCCGCCACGAAATACAGAGAATTATAGTATTTAATTTAATTAAAATTGTTTAATTAACAATAAAAAAGAGTAATTTCTAAAAAATATATCAAAATATTTCGTATTCATCTTCGTCTGTACACTCCAGCTGATGGACTCTCGAGGGCCCCATGGCAATGCGGGCGGTCTATGAACGTGGTGTGTTTCATATGTTTTTTCTTTTTTTTTTCTTTTTTTTCTGTGTTTTTTCCTCTTGTTTACACTTTTATTTCTTGAATTCAGCTGAAATTCCTCAGTAGTTTAACTTAGTCGGGTTTAACTCTCTCTCGTTGAGGGCCGCTGCCGCGGTGTCTGCTGCTGCGTATCGAGCTTCGCAGCAGGAGGAGAGGATGAGAGCCATTCTTTTTCTTGAATTGCAGCAGAAGAGAATGAAATAAATGAATGATTAAATTGTCTTTGAGTTAAATGCAACCCCGAGGTGTACAGACACCCCAATTTTGAAGGCGGGGGGTGGCCAGCAAGTATAGAGCGGCTGCATCAGCTTCACTGCGATGTCATTTCTTTTCTTTTCCAGATGTTTCTTCTTCTTTAAAATACTGTTTCCCCTTTTCTTTATTCTTTCTCTGGTGTATATACACCCCAAACCAGCTGAAGCCTTCCGAGCAGGTGCTCTCAACCCTCTGGGGCCCTCCTCATTCAACGATCGGCGGGGCTCTGTTGGGCCCCCTTTGGCCCCCAACCTTCTCTTTTTAATTCCATTCCAAAATAAAAATGCATGCGCATCTGCAACTACTGGCAACACGCACTGCAGCGAGGTGTACGTACACCAGCGGGGGCTGCAGCCCCCTTCGGTTTCGGGGGCAGGGAACAGAGGAGATTCAAATAAATTAAAATGTTTGGGGGATGCTAATGAAGGAGAAATAAAAGAAACGCAAAATGAAAATAAAAACAAAGAAGAAAAAGCTAAAGACAAAAATTCAATACTAACAAACGATGAAGAAGACTGGCACACCCACCGCCTCCAACAAAAACGCGTTCGTTTGCTGCTGCTTCTGT
>NW_013572902.1:0-2243 GCF_000499745.2 Eimeria mitis | reverse complement strand
GTTTCATATTCATCTTTGAAATACAAAAAAGAAAGGGAATCTAGGGTTTAGGGTTTAGGGTTTAGGGTTTGGGGTTTGGGGTGTACGCGCGTGTGTGTGCTGCAGCGGCACATGGAATATCTGCAGAGGGGGCAGCGGTTCGGCTCTTTCACTCGCCGCTCAGGCGGCGGCAATTCATATTTAGATAAAGAAGAGAAAGAGAAAATAAACAAAAATTTAAGTGAAGCAGAGATAAAAATAGATCAAATGTTGAGTGGAAACGATGCAGAAATAGAATTAGAAGAAACACAAAACTGCGGTTTACTCGTCAATGCAACTCTCTCTCCCGGTTTCACCAGAGAGGTGCGCATACACCTGAATTCACATACACCTACATGATAAAAAATGTATAAATTTATTAAATATTATAAATATTTTTTATTTAGTTTATATTATTCACACTCAGTAAGCTGCAGAAGAAACAGAGAAAAGGGGTTTCGCCTTCATTCAGCTTTCTATGCGGGTGAATGCATCAATCTATGAGTAACACGGCCGAGCACAACAAACAAATTCAACGATTTAATTTCTTTTTAATTAATTAATTAATTAATTTATTTATTTATTTATTAATTGAGGAATTAATTATATTAATTTTTGGTCTGTTGTTGTGTCTGTTTGCAGCTGTGGGAGTTGTTGTTGAGTTCCTTAAGGGCCTCTCTACGCCCTGCTCTCTCTTCTTCTCCCCTCGATGTGAACACCGCATATCTGGTGCAGACAGCCGGGGGCCAGGCTGCAGTGAAGCGCGACTTGCTGCGGTTTGTTGCTGCAGCGCTACAGAGAAAATGCAGCATCCAACACAAAACCCAGTTCTTGGGGGACCTGCAG
Source organism: Eimeria mitis (assembly GCF_000499745.2). Lineage (NCBI taxonomy): Eukaryota > Apicomplexa > Conoidasida > Eucoccidiorida > Eimeriidae > Eimeria > Eimeria mitis. The sequence continues at coordinate 1,379 of NW_013572902.1, read as the reverse complement.
TTCGCCGAGGTGAAATAATTTCAAACAATCATTCCGCATACTGGGGTTTAGGGTTTACGGTTTAGGGTTTAGGGTTTAGGGTTTAGTAGGGTTTAGGGATTAGGGGCTAGGGTTTGTAGGGTTTAGGGGTTAGAGATAAAGTGTAGCGGTAGGGGTTAGAGCTTGGCGAATAGAGTGGAGAGCACCCAATCTAGGGTTTAGGGTTTTGGGCCCCTCCGGCTGAGGGTTTAGGGTTTTAGGGTTTTTTAGGGTTTAGGGTTTGTGCGATGTATAGACAAATGGAGTTGCGTTAAATATAATGAATGTGCATGCAGATAGATGTAATATAATATTTTCAAATAATAAAATATTATAACTCTGCTGCTCTTAATGCCTTGATGATGCCTGGATCAGAGCCAGCAGCCTACATACACAGATAAAGAGTGAATACAGCGACAGTCTGTATTGCTCATTGGTGTTGTCTGTTGTGTTTCTATGTTTCTGTTGTTTTCGTTGCATCTTTTGGTGTGTTCTTTGTGTTGTTTTTGTTGTTGCTTTGTTTGTTTTCTTTGCGTTGTTTGTTATTCGTTACCATCACCTTCACTCCCCCTTCTTTCATCTTTATTTGTTTAATAGTTTCATTTGTTGTATTGAGCTTTTCTATCCTTGTGTTTTAGTTTCACTTTGTTGCCTTCATGTTTTTACTTTTTTGCTTTATTATTTAAATATTTCATGTTTTGTATTTCGTTTTTTTTTGTTGTTTCAGCTTTCAGTTGAATTGTGGTGGTTTCATCGTTGCTTTCTTTCCTCTGTTCATCCGGTTTTATTTGTTGTATTTCTTAATTTAATTTGTTTATTTTTTTATATTTCTGTTTTAAATTATTTATTTTATTTTATTTTGTTGTTTTATTTTACTTTTTATAGGATATTGATGCTGTCGCCAGCCGCTACTCACCAGGCTGCCCCTTGACTCTGAAACTGCAGGGAGAGCGAAAGCCTCGCGTTCGCTTTAAACGGCCATACAAAGGATTGCGTGTATGTTTATTATTTATTTATTTATTTTTTTGTTTCTTTTTATATATTTTTAAATAGAATTAAGTATATGTTCATTACTTCTCTTGTTTATGTTCAGGTTTCTCCTTTCTTTGTGCTGGTGTATTTGTTTATTATTATTCTAACAAACTTGAATCTATGATTAAATGTATTCTCGCCGTCTCAATGCATTTTTATATTATTTCTTTGTAAGTGTAAATTTACATTATTCTTGCCTATGCACATCTCTATATTATTTTTTGTTTCCATATATATTCATATATTATTTCTCTCTATGAATTGCAACATACCTCGTTCATATTCTGGCTTTCTTAGCTCTCCCGCCCCCCCCCAAACACCCCCACCAC
>NW_013572901.1:3547-5101 GCF_000499745.2 Eimeria mitis | reverse complement strand
AATGATGACGAAATCTTAGATCCTGCGGCAAAGATCGTTACGTAAGAAAGCGCTCCGCATCACCACACCGGTCAATAGATTTGTAGCATCAGTACAAAGCATACCTTTATGATATTTCTTAGCATATTTGTTATTCTATATTGAAAGTTATTTCGACGAATGAATGAATGTTTTATTACTATCTTTATTCTTGGTAGCTTCGCATGTAGAGTGTTCGTGTATTTGGTGGACCTGTATTGATATACCTTGTTCAAGCGGAAGCGGCTGTTGAACTATGTTCAGCAGCCGCTGAAAATAGTTTCTGCTTTTGTTTAATATAATTTATTTTGTTTGATCTGTTTGTTTATGCTCCGCCAGGTACGAGGATTTCGTGCGCAAGGAACAGAAAAATGCAAGTCCTGATGAGGAGGTGCTTGCCGCGTCATCTGAAATGAAGCTGAAACAGGTATTTTTTAATTTCATGTAATCTCGTTTATATTTACATATTCGTGTTTGAAAACTGAAATTATATAAGAATACAGAAAATGTATTTCATGTTCAGATTTGTTCGTGTTGTAGACAGAGTTGTTGTGTTGAACTTGAACTTGCTTTCACTGAACCTGCTGATGCGCGCAGCACTATGGGTGGGAAGAGAAGTACCGCCCAAGGAAACCTCGTTTTTTCAATCGTGTACGGACTTGTTATTTCTGGAATAAGTACAACCAGACACACTACGATCACGATAACCCGCCTCCGAAGATCGTGCAGGGCTATAAGTTCAATATATTCTACCCGGATTTGATCGACAAGACCAAGACCCCCACGTGGACTCTAGAGCCCTCTGATACACCCGACACGATCATCGTGCGTTTCCATGCGGGTCCACCGTATGAAGATGTTGCATTCAAGGTTTTGAATCGCGAATGGCATTTAGAAAGATTTAGAGGTTTCCGCAACGTATTCGATCGCGGCATCATGCAGCTGTACTTCAGCTTCAAGAAGTACTGCTACAGGCGATAAACCTGTGCGGAACTCACAGGGAAATGCCACCTGTTACTCTTCCGCTGCAAAACACCTTTTTAGAATAAAACTTTTTTTGTCTTTTAACGCATGTTCAGAAACTTAGAGCTCCAAAACCAATGCAGATGAAGTCATCCTTGTGAATTTTTCTTTACATTTCCATTTTGCACTGATCCATGACCATCTAGCCGCTGTATTCGTCTTGTGATCTTTCCTTTGAATCCACGAATGTTGCTTGCGCTGTTTCGTGTTGTCGTGGTCACAAATGCATTTTCTTACGCAAGGTGTGCGCGGGAGCTACCAGCTATTTGAGTATCCTGAAGCACTCTTCGTGCCTTGCAACAAAATTTCAGCTCTCGGCATAGCCCCTGGCTCCATCCCACGTGGGAGGCAGGAAGCGATGAGGGCGCAATGCATATTGCACGCTTCATTAGACCATATGGTAATATAAGAATTGTCGTGGGCCGTGAAAAACTTTGCATGTGAGTGCCACTGCCGTTCTGAAGAAACCCGTCTCAACTTAACTTGGCGAGCGAAGCTCACCGCAGCCTCTCG
>NW_013572901.1:3203-3447 GCF_000499745.2 Eimeria mitis | reverse complement strand
TAAATAGCGTCCTTCATGAGGAGGGGCCTTTTCCCTTCTATGCATTGCCATCAATCCGACTCTGAGGGCATTCACTGGCATGACAATAGTCCATCCGCGTTGCTAGCCGTTCCTTTCTGACACAGTTCACGTTCAGGTTGTTGCAGCTTAGGCGTGTGTTCCCGGATTCCATTGTGCAAGCCCGGCGAACGCAGGGCTATCTCGATTGCGGGTCTCCACTCGAGGGCTGCAAGTTGCACTTCGT
>NW_013572901.1:2704-3103 GCF_000499745.2 Eimeria mitis | reverse complement strand
CCTGTTCCAATTCAACGTTCTTACAAACGGAAGCCTAGGATGATAAATAGCGTCCTTCATGAGGAGGGGCTTTCTCCCTTCTATGCATTGTCATCAATCCGACTCTGAGGGCATTCGCTGGCATGACAATAGTCCATCCGCGTTGCTAGCCGTTCCTTTCTGACACAGTTCACGTTCAGGTTGCTGTAGCTTAGGCGTGTGTTCCCCGATTCCATTCTGCACGCCCGCTGAACGCAGGGCTATCTCGGTGGCGGGTCTCCACTCGAGGGCTGCACGTTGCACTTCGTGTGTGAACCGCAGCCATCGCACTAACACCCCGCTACACTTGCAGGTGCCTCAGGCTATTCAGCCTTGTTGCTGATGTCAGCCTTTCGTGCCTTCCCGCTCGGACGCTTCTAC
>NW_013572901.1:2396-2604 GCF_000499745.2 Eimeria mitis | reverse complement strand
GTCTCCACTCGAGGGCTGCAAGTTGCACTTCGCGTGCGAACCGCAGCCATCGCACTAACACCCCGCTACATTTGCAGGTGCCTCAGGCTCTTCAGCCTTGTTGCTGATGTCAGCCTTTTGTGCCTTCCCGCTCGGACGCTTCTGAGCAGAAGAGCTTCTTCATGTGCGGTTGCTCAGAGGCGTCAGAAATGGGTACCCAAGCCAAACT
>NW_013572901.1:1330-2296 GCF_000499745.2 Eimeria mitis | reverse complement strand
CTGACAGCTGCCCAGAGCAGCAGCATGGTGACACAAGAAAATCTGATAGGCAATGTTACGCGTGTCGAGTGTCGTGTGGTTGAAAGGATGAGCTTCTTTAGTCTCGTTCGTCTGATGGACAGAATAATCTGTCCCAATGCTGCTAGCACAACCAGACTCTGAACCAACATTGTTTCCACTTGTGGTTTGTAAGGAGCAAGGACTTCAAGCGCTAGTCACAACGCCTGGTGCGCATGGTTGAATAAGCGCCGTGGTTCAGGTGATGACTAGGACGTCTTGTGGCTTTGGTGACGGGTGGCTAGAGTTTCGCGATCCTTTTAGAAGGGAGTCGTAACAGCATGTGTAGCTACTTAGTGGGAGACGCTATGTTGTTTCTTCCTTCGAGCACCGCATTCGACTGGTTGGTGGGGATGTGGTTTTGCAGGGGAAGGAGACCGAGATCGCGGCCTGTGGCGTTGTTGCCTTGAATCGCTGGGCACAAGGCTACATTTCTGTGAGGTTGGCCGTTGTGGCGTAGGCTCTCACGGATGAGGGTTGCGAGTACAGCTTATATGCACGTTCGCTCCATTCGGAGCTCCTAACTGCTGTATAGTCGGTGATCTTCTGTGTGCAACTGTAGATTAGATGGGTTTCTGCGTTTTATCTTCTTCAGTGGCATGGTGTTCGTGTTAGAGAAACTTTCCTTGGATGATAAATAGCGTCCTTCATGAGGAGGGGCCTTTTCCCTTCTATGCATTGCCATCAATCCGACTCTGAGGGCACTCACTGGCATGACAATAGTCCATCCGCGTTGCTGGCCGTCGTTCCCTTCTAGCACTGTTCAAGTTGAGGCTTTACCAGCTTAAGCCTTTGTTCCGGGATTCCATTGTGCACGCCCGGTGAACGCAGGGCTATCTCGGTGGCGGGTCTCCACTCGAGGGCTGCACGTTGCACCTCGCCTGCGAACCGCAGCCATCGCACTAACAT
>NW_013572901.1:879-1230 GCF_000499745.2 Eimeria mitis | reverse complement strand
GTGAAATCTCGTTAACCTGACAGCTGCCCAGAGCAGCAGCATGGTGACACAAGAAAATCTGATAGTCAATGTTACGCTTCGAGTTTCGTGTGGTTGGAAGGATGAGCTTCTTTAGTCTCGTTCGTCTGATGGACAGAATAATCTGTCCCAATGCTGCTAGCACAACCAGACTCTGAACAAACATTTTTTCTGCCTGTGGTGTGTAGGAAGCAATTACTTCAAGCGCTAGTCACAACGCCTGGTGCGCATTGTTGAACGAGCGCCGTTGTTCAGGTGTTGACTAGGACGTCTTGTGGCTTTGGTGACATGTGGCTAGAGTTTCGCGATCCTTTTAGAAGCGAATAGTGACAG
>NW_013572901.1:552-779 GCF_000499745.2 Eimeria mitis | reverse complement strand
CGTCTGATGGACAGAATAATCTGTCCCAATGCTGCTAGCACAACCAGACTCTGAACAAACATTGTTTCTGGTTGTGGTGTGTAGGGAGCAATTACTTCAAGCGCTAGTCACCACGCGCCGTGCGCATTGTTGAACAAGCGCCGTGGTTCAGGTGTTGACTAGCACGTCTTGTGGCTTTGGTGATGTGGGTAGAGTTTCGCGGTCATTTCGGAAGGGAATCGTGACAC